>NW_028322255.1:3635000-3642500 GCF_059928025.1 Delphinapterus leucas | reverse complement strand
CGTCCCCGTCCCCTAACCCTAAACCTAACCCTAACCCTAACCCTTACCCGAAGCCTTACACTCACCCGTCCCCTAATCCTAACCCGTACGCTAACACTAACCCGTACCCTAACACGTACGCTCACCCTAAACCGTTGTCGTACCCTAACCTGTACCCTAAACCGTCCCCGTCCCCTAACCCTAACCCTAACCCTAACCCTAACCCTTACCGGAAGCCTTACCCTCACCCGTCCCCTAATCCTAACCCGTACGCTAACACTAACCCGTACCCTAACACGTACGCTCACCCTAAACCGTTGTCGTACCCTAACCTGTACCCTAAACCGTCCCCGTCCCCTAACCCTAACCCTAACCCTAACCCTAAGCCTAACCCTAACCCTTACCCGAAGCCTTACCCTCACCCGTCCCCTAATCCTAACCCGTACGCTAACACTAACCCGTACCCTATCACGAAGGCTCACCCTAAACCATTGTCGTACCCTAAACTGTACCCTAAACCGTCCCCGTCCCCTAACCCTAACCCTAACCCTAACCCTAACCCTTACCCGAAGCCTTACCCTCACCCGTCCCCTAATCCTAACCCGTACACTAACACTAACACGTACCTTAACACGTACGCTCACCCTAAACCGTTGTCGTACCCTAACCTGTACGCTAAACCGTCCCCGTCGCCTAACCCTAACCCTAACCCTAACCCTAACCCGAACCCTTACCTGAAACCTTACCCTCACCCGTCCCCTAATCCTAACCCGTACGCTAAAACTAACCCGTACCCTAACAGGTACGCTCAACCTAAACCATTGTCGTACCCTAACCTGTACCCTAAACCGTCCCCGTCCCCTAACACTAACCCTAACCCTAACCCTAACCCTTACCCGAAGCCTTAACCTCACCCGTCCCCTAATCCTAACCCGTACGCTAACACTAACCCGTACCCTAACACGTACGCTCCACTAAACCGTTGTCGTACCCTAACCTGTACCCAAAACCGTCCCCGTCCCCTAAACCTAACCCTAACCCTAACCCTAACCCTTACCCGAAGCCTTACCCTCACCCGTCCCCTAATCCTAACCCGTACGCTAACACTAACCCGTACCCTAACACGTACGCTCACCATAAACCGTTGTCGTACCCTAACCTGTACCCTAAACCGTCCCCGTGCCCGTCCCCTAACCCTAACCCTAACCCTAACCCTAACCCTTACCCGAAGCCTTACCCTCACCCGTCCCCTAATCCTAAACCGTACGCTAACACTAACCCGTACCCTAACACGTACGCTCACCCTAAACCGTTGTCGTACCCTAAACTGTACCCTAAACCGTCCCCATCCCCTAACCCTAACCCAACCCTAACCCTAACCCTAACCCCTACCCGAAGCCTTACCCTCACCCGTCCCCTAATCCTAACCCGTACGCTAACAATAACCCGTACCCTAACACGTACGCTCACCCTAAACCGTTGTCGTACTCTTACCTGTACCCTAAACCGTCCCCATCCCCTAACCCTAACCCTAACCCTAACCCTAACCCTTACCCGAAGCCTTACCCTCACCCGTCCCCTAATCCTAACCCGTACGCTAACACTAACCCGTACCCTAACACGTTCGCTCACCCTAAACCGTTGTCGTACCCTAACCTGTACCCTAAACTGTCCCCGTGCCCGTCCCCTAACCCTAAACCTAACCCTAACCCTAACCCTTACCCGAAGCCTTACCCTCACCCGTCCCCTATTCCTATCCCGTACGCTAACACTAAAACGTACCCTAACACGTACGCTCACCCTAAACCTTTGTCGTACCCTAACCTGTACCCTAAACCGTCCCCGTCCTCCTACCCTAACCCTAACCCTAACCCTAACCCTAACCCTTACCCGAAGCCTTACCCTCACACGTCCCCTAATCCTAAACCGTACGCTAACATTAACCCGTACCCTAACACGTACGCTCACCCTAAACCGTTGTCGTACACTAACCTGTACCCTAAACCGTCCCCGTCCCCTAACCTTAACCCTAACCCTAACCCTAACCCTTACCCGAAGCCTTACCCTCACACGTCCCATAATACTAACCCGTACGCTAACACTAACCAATACCGTAAAACGTACGCTCAGCCTAAACTGTTGTCGTACGCTAACCTGTACCCTAAACCGTCCCCGTCCCCTAACCCTAACCCTAACCCTAACCCTAACCCTTACCCGAAGCCTTACCCTCACCCGTCCCCTAATCCTAACCCGTACGCTAACACTAACCCGTACCCTAACACGTATGCTCACCCTAAACCGTTGATGTACCCTAACCTGTACCCTAAACCGTCCCCGTCCCCTAAGCCTAACCCTAACCCTAACCCTAACCCTAACCCTAACCCTTACCCGAAGCCTTACACTCACCCGTCCCCTAATCCTTACCCGTACACTAACACTAACCCGTACCCTAACACGTACGCTCACCCTAAACCGTTGTCGTACCCTAACCTGTACCCTAAACCGTCCCCGTCCCCTAACCCTAACCCTAACCCTAACCATAACCCTAACCCTTACACGAAGCCTTACCCTCAACCGTCCTTTAATCCTAACCCGTACGCTAACACTAAACCGTACCCTAAAACGTACGCTCACCCTAAACCGTTGTCGTACCCTAAGCTGTACCCTAAACCGTCCCCGTCCCCTAACCCTAACCCTAAACCTAACCCTAACCCTAACCCTTACCCGAAGCCTTACCCTCACCCGTCCCCTAATCCTAATCCGTACGCTAACACTGACCCGTACCCTAACACGTACGCTCACCCTAAACCGTTGTCGTACCCTAACCTGTACCCTAAACAGTCCCCGTCCCCGTCCCCTAACCCTAAACCTAAACCTAACCCTAACCCTTACCCGAAGCCTTACCCTCTCCCGTCCCCTAATCCTAACCCGTACTCTAACACGTACGCTCACCCTAAACCGTTGTCGTACCCTAACCTGTACCCTAAACCGTCCCGGTCCCCTAACCCTAACCCTAACCCTAAACCTAACCCTAACCCTAACCCTAATCCTTACCCGAAGCCTTACCCTCACCCGTCCCCTAATCCTAACCCGTACGCTAACACTAACCCGTACCCTAACACGTACGCTCACCCTAAACCGTTGTCGTACCCTAAACTGTACCCTAAACCGTCCCCGTGCCCGTCCCCTAACCCTAAACCGAACCCTAACACTAACCCTTACTCGAAGCCTTACCCTCACCCGTCCCCTAATCCTATCCCGTACGCTAACACTAACCCGTACCCTAACACGTACGCTCACCCTAAACCGTTGTCGTACCCTAACCTGTACCCTAAACCGTCCCCGTCCTCTAACCCTAACCCTAACCCTAACCCTTACCTGAAGCCTTACCCTCACCCGTTCCCTAATCCTAACCCGTACGCTAACTCTAACCCGTACCCTAACACGTACGCTCACCCTAAACCGTTGTCATACCCTAACCTGTACCCTAAATCGTCCCCGTCCCCTAACCCTAACCCTAACCCTAAGCCTAACCCTAACCGTAACCCTTACCCGAAGCCTTACCCTCACCCGTCCCATAATCCTAACCCGTGCGCTAACACTAAACCATACCCTAAAACGTACACTCACCCTAAACCGTTGTCGTACCCTAACCTGTACCCTAAACAGTCCCCGTCCCCTAACCCTAACCCTAAAACTAACCCTAACCCGTACCCAAAGCCTTACCCTCACCCGTCCCCTAATCCTAACCCGTACGCTAACACTAAACCATACCCTAACACGTACGCTCACCCTAAACCGTTGACGTACCCTAACCTGTACCCCAAACCGTCCCCGTCCCCGTCCCCTAACCCTAACCCTAACCCTAACCCTAACCCTTACCCGAAGCCTTACCCTCACCCGTCCCCTAATCCTAACCCGTACGCTAACACTAACCCGTACCCTAACACGTATGCTCCCCTAAACCGTTGTCGTAACCTAACCTGTACCCTAAACCGTCCCCATCCCCAAACCCTAACCCTAACCCTAAACCTAACCCTAACCCTAACCCTTACGCGAAGCCTTACCCTCACCCGTCCCCTAATCCTAACCCGTACGCTAACACTAACCAGTACCCTAACACGTACGCTCACCCTAAAACGTTGTCGTACCCTAACCTGTACCCTAAACCGTCCCCGTCCCCTAACCCTAACCCTAACCCTAACCCTAACCCTAACCCTTACCCGAAGCCTTACCCTCACCCGTCCCCTAATCCTAACCCGTACGCTAACACTAACCCGTATCCTAACACGTACGCTCACCCTAAACCGTTGTCGTATCCTAAGCTGTACCCTAAACAGTCCCCGTCCCCTAACCCTAAACTTAACCCAACCCTAACCCTAACCCTTACCCGAAGCCTTACCCTCACCCGTCCCCTAATACTAACCCGTACGGTAACACTAACCCGTATCTTAACACGTACGCTCACCCTAAACCGTTGTCGTACCCTAACCTGTACCCTAAACCGTCCCCGTCCCCTTCCCCTAACCCTAACCCTAACCCTAACCCTAACCCTTACCCGAAGCCTTACCCTCACCCGTCCCCTAATCCTAACCCGTACACTAACACTAACCTGTTCTCTAACACGTACGCTCACTCTAAATCGTTGTCGTACCCTAACCTGTACCCTAAACCTTCCCCGTCCCCTAACCCTAACCCTAACCCTAACCCTAACCCTAACCCTTACCCGAAGCCTTACCCTCACCCGTCCCCTAATCCTAACCCATACGCTAACACTAACCCGTACCCTAACACGTACGCTCATCCTAAACCATTGTCGTACCCTAACCTGTACCCTAAACCGTCCCCGTCCCCTAGCCCTAACCCTAACCCTAACCCAACCCTTACCCGAAGCCTTACCCTGACCCGTCCCCTAATCCTAACCCGTACGCTAACACTAACCTGTACCCTAACACGTACGCTCACCCTAAACCGTTGTCGTACCCTAACCTGTACCCTAAACCGTCCCCGTCCCCTAACCCTAACCCTAACCCTTACTGGAAGCCTTACACTCACCCGTCCCCTAATCCTAACCCGTACGCTAACACTAACCCGTACCCTAACACGTACGCTCACCCTAAACCGTTGTCGTACCGTAAACTGTACCCTAAACCGTCCCCGTCCCCAAACCCTAACCCTAACCCTAACCCTAACCCTTACCCGATGCCTTACCCTCACCCGTCCCCTAATCCTAACCCGTACGCTAACACTAACCCGTACCCTAACACGTACGCTCATCCTAAACCTTTGTCGTACCCTAACCTGTACCCTAAACCGTCCCTGTCCCCTAACCCTAACCCTAACCCTAACCCTAACCCTAACCCTTACCCGAAGCCTTACCCTCACCCGTCCCCTAATCCTAACCCGTACGCTAAAACTAACCCGTACCCTAACACGTACGCTCCCCTAAACCGTTGTCGTACCCTAACCTGTACCCTAAACCGTCCCCGTCCCCTAAACCTAACCCTAACCCTAACCCTAACCCTTACCCGAAGCCTTACCCTCACCCGTCCCCTAATCCTAACCCGTACGCTAACACTAACCCGTACCCTAACACGTACGCTCACCATAAACCGTTGTCGTACCCTAACCTGTAGCCTAAACCGTCCCCGTGCCCGTTCCCTAACCCTAACCCTAACCCTAACCCTAACCCTTACCCGAAGCCTTACCCTCATCCGTCCCCTAATCCTAACCCGTACACTAACACTAACCCGTACCCTAACACGTACGCTCACCCTAAATCGTTGTCGTACCCTAACCTGTACCCTAAACCTTCCCCGTCCCCTAACCGTAACCCTAACCCTAACCCTAACCCTTACCCGAAGCCTTACCCTCACCCGTCCCCTAATCCTAACCCGTACGCTAACACTACCCCGTACCCTAACACGTACGCTCACCCTAAACCGTTGTCGTACACTAACCTGTACCCTAAACCGTCCCCGTGCCCGTCCCCTAACCCTAACCCTAACCCTAACCCTAACCCTAACCCTATCCCGAAGCCTTACCCTCACCCGTCCCCTAATCCTTACCCGTACGCTAACACTAACCCGTACCCTAACACGTACGCTCACCCTAAACCGTTGACGTACCCTAACCTGTACCCTAAACCGTCCCCGTCCCCGTCCCCTAACCCTAACCCTAAACCTAACCCTAACCCTTACCCGAAGCCTTACCCTCACCCGTCCCCTAATCCTAACCCGTACGCTAACACTAACCCGTACCCTAACACGTATGCTCACCCTAAACCGTTGTCGTACCCTAAACTGTACCCTAAACCGTCCCCGTCCCCAAACCCTAACCCTAACCTTAACCCTAACCCTTACCCGATGCCTTACCCTCACCCGTCCCCTAATCCTAACCCGTACGCTAACACTAACCCGTACCCTAACACGTACGCTCACCCTAAACCGTTGTCGTACCCTAACCTGTACCCTAAACCGTCCCTGTCCCCTAACCCTAACCCTAACCCTAACACTAACCCTAACCCTTACCCGAAGCCTTACACTCACCCGTCCCCTAATCCTAAACCGTACGCTAAAACTAACCCGTACCCTAACACGTACGCTGCCCTAAACCGTTGTCGTACCCTAACCTGTACCCTAAACCGTCCCCGTCCCCTAAACCTAACCCTAACCCTAACCCTAACCCTTACCCGAAGCCTTACCCTCACCCGTCCCCTAATCGTAACCCGTACGCTAACACTAACCCGTACCCTAACACGTACGCTCAACATAAACCGTTGTCGTACCCTAACCTGTACCCTAAACCGTCCCCGTGCCCGTCCACTAACCCTAACCATAACCCTAACCCTTACCCAAAGCCTTACCCTCACCAGTCACCTAATCCTAACCCGTACACTAACACTAACCTCTACCCTAACACCTACGCTCACCCTAAATCGTTGTCGTACCCTAACCTATACCCTAAACCTTCCCCGTCCCCTAACCCTAACCCTAACCCTAACCCTAACCCTTACCCGAAGCCTTACCCTCACCCGTCCCCTAATCCTAACCCGTACGCTAACACTAACCCGTACCCTAACAGGTACGCTCACCCTAAACCGTTGTCGTACACTATCCTGTACCCTAAACCGTCCCCGTGCCCGTCCCCTAACCCTTACCCTAACCCTAACCCTAAACCTAACCCTATCCCGAAGCCTTACCCTCACCCGTCCCCTAATTCTAACCCGTACGCTATCACTAACCTGTACCCTAACACGTACGCTCACCCTAAACCGTTGTCGTACCCTAACTTGTACCCTAAACCGTCCCCGTCCCCTAACCCTAACCCTAACCCTAACCCTAACCCTTACCCGAAGCCTTACACTCACCCGTCCCCTAATCCTTACCCGTACGCTAACACTAACCCGTACCCTAACACGTACGCTCACCATAAACCGTTGTCGTACCCTAGCCTGTAACCTAAACCGTCCCCATCCCCTAAACCTAACCCTAACCCTAACCCTTACCCGAAGCCTTACCC
>NW_028322255.1:1327500-1342500 GCF_059928025.1 Delphinapterus leucas | reverse complement strand
GTCGTACCCTAACTTGTACCCTAAACCATCCCCGTCCCCTAACCCTAAACCTAACCCTAACCCTAACCCTAACCCTTACCCGAAGCCTTACCCTCACACGTCCCCTAATCCTAACCCGTACGCTAACACTAACCCGTACCTTAACACGTACGCTCACCCTAAACCTTTGTCGTACCCTAACCTGTACCCTAAACAGTCCCCGTCCCCGTCCCCTAACCCTAAACCTAAACCTAACCCTAACCCTTACCCGAAGCCTTACCCTCTCCCGTCCCATAATCCTAACCCGTACGCTAACACTAACCCGTACCCTAACACGTACGCTCACCCTAAACCGTTGTCGTACCCTAACCTGTACCCTAAACCGTCCCCGCACCAAACCCTAACCCTAACCCTAAACCTAACCCTAACCCTTACCCAAAGCCTTACCCTCACCCGTCCCCTAATCCTAACCCGTACACTAACACTAACCCGTACCCTAACACGTACGCTCACCCTAAACCGTTGTCGTACCCTATCCTGTACCCTAAACCGTCCCCGTCCCCTAACCCTAATCCTAACCCTAACCTTAACCCTAACCCTAACCCTTACCCGAAGCCTTACCCTCACACGTCCCCTAATCCTAACCCGTACGCTAACACTAACCCGTACCCTAACACGTACGCTCACCCTAAACCGTTGACGTACCCTAACCTGTACCCTAAACCGTCCCCGTCCCCGTCCCCTAACCCTAAACCAGCCCTAACCCTTACCCAAAGCCTTACCCTCACCCGTCTCCTAATCCTAACCCGTACGCTAACAATAACCCGTACCCTAACACGTACGCTCAACCTAAACCGTTGTCGTACCCTAACCTGTACCCTAAACTGTCCCCGTCCCCTAACCCTAACCCTAACCCTAACCCTTACCCGAAGCCTTACCCTCACCCGTCCCCTAATCCTAACCCGTACGCTAACACTAACCCGTACCCTAACACGTACGCTCCCCTAAACCGTTGTCGTACCCTAACCTGTACCCTAAACCGTCCCCGTCCCCTAACCCTAACCCTAACCCTAACCCTAACCCTAACCCTAACCCTAACCGTTACCCGAAGCCTTACCCTCACCCGTCCCCTAATCCTAACCAGTACGCTAACACTAAACTGTACCCTAACACGTACGCTCACCCTAAACCGTTATCGTACCCTAACCTGTACCCTAAACCGTCCCCATCCCCTAACCCTAACCCTAACCCTAACCCTTACCCGAAGCCTTACTCTCACCAGTCCCCTAATCCTAACCCGTACGCTAACACTAACCCGTACCCTAACACATACGCTCACCCTAAATCGTTGTCGTACCCTAACCTGTACCCTAAACCGTCCCCGTCCCCTAACCCTAACCCTAACCGTAACCCTAACCCTTACCCGAAGCCTTACCCTCACCCGTCCCCTAATCCTAACCCGTACGCTAACAATAACACATACCCTAACACGTACGCTCACCCTAAACCGTTGTCGTACCCTAACCTGTACACTAAATCTTCACCGTCCCCTAACCCTAACCCTAATCCTAACCCTAACCCTAACCCTTACCTGAAGCCTTACCCTCACCGTCCCCTAATCCTAACCCGTACGCTAACACTAACCGTACCCTAACACGTACGCTCACCCTAAACCGTTGTCGTACCCTAAACTGTACCCTAAACCGTCCCCGTCCCCTAACCCTAACCCTAACCCTAACACTTACCCGAAGCCTTACCCTCACCCGTCACCTAATCCTAAACCGTACGCTAACACTAACTCGTACCCTAACACGTACGCCCACCCTAAACCGTTGTCGTACCCTAACCTGTACCCTAAACCTTCCCCGTCCCCGTCCCCGCCCCCTAACCCTAAACCTAACCCTAACCCTTACCCGAAGCCTTACCCTCACCCGTCCACTAATCCTAACCCGTACGCTAACACTAACCCGTACCCTAACACGTACGCTCACCCTAAACCGTTGTCGTACCCTAACCTGTACCCAAAACCGTCCCTGTCCCCGTCCCCTAACCATAACCCTAACCCTAACCCTAACCCTTACCCGAAGCCTTACCCTCACCCGTGCCCTAATCCTTAACCGTACGCTAACACTAACCCATACCCTAACACGTAGGCTCACCCTAAACCGTTGTCGTACACTAACCTGTACCCTAAACCGTCCCCGTCCCCTAACCCTAACCTTAACCCTAACCCTAACCCTTACCTGAAGCCTTACCCTCACCCGTCCCCTAATCCTAACCCGTACGCTAACACTAACCCGTACCCTAACACGTACGCTCACCCTAAACCGTTGTCGTACCCTAACCTGTACCCTAAACCGTCCCCGTCACCTAACCCTAACCCTACCCTAACCCTAACCCTAACCCTTACCCGAAGCCTTACCCTCACCCGTGCCCTAATCCTTAACCGTACGCTAACACTAACCCGTACCCTAACACGTACGCTCACCCTAAACCGTTGTCGTACCCTAACCTGTACCCTAAACCGTCCCCATCCCCTAACCCTAACCCTAACCCTAACCCTAACCTTTACCGGAAGCCTTACACTCACCCGTCCCCTAATCCTAACCCGTACGCTAACACTAACCCGTACCCTAACACGTACGCTCACCCTAAACCGTTGTCGTACCCTAACCTGTACCCTAAACCGTCCCCGTCCCCAAACCCTAACCCTAACCCTAATCCTAACCCTAACCCTTACCCGAAGACTTACCCTCACCCGTCCCCTAATGCTAACCCGTACGCTAACACTAACACGTACCCTAACACGTACGCTCACCCTAAACCGTTGTCGTACCGTAACCTGTACCCTAAACCGTCCCCGTCCCCTAACCCTAACCCTAACCCGAACCCTAACCCTAACCCTTACCCGAAGCCTTACCCTCACCCTTCCCCTAATCCTAAACCGTACGCTAACACTAACACGTACTCTAACACGTACGCTCAACCTAAACCGTTGTCGTACCCTAACCTTTACCCTAAACCGCCCCCGTCCCCTAACCCTAACCCTAACCCTAACCCTAACCCTAACCCTTACCCGAAGCCTTACCCTCACCCGTCCCCTAATCCTAAACCGTACGCTAACACTAACCCGTACCTTAACACGTACGCTCACCCTAAACCATTGTCGTACCCTAACCTGTACCCTAAACCGTCCCCGTCGCCTAAACCTAACCCTAACCCTAACCCTAACACGAACCCTTACCCGAAGCCTTACCTCACCCGTCCCCTAATCCTAAACCGTACGCTAAAACTAACCCGTACCCTAACACGTACGCTCACCCTAAACCGTTGTCGTACGCTAACCTGTATCCTAAACCGTCCCCATCCCCTAAACCTAACCCTAACCTTAACCCTAACCCTAACCCTTACCCGAAGCCTTACCCTCACCCGTCCCCTAATCCTAACCCGTACGCTAACACTAACCCGTACCCTAACACGTACGATCACCAGAAACCGTTGTCGTACACTGACCTGTACCCTAAACCGTCCCTGTGCCCGTCCTCTAACCCTAAACCTTAACCCTAACCACAACCCTTACCCGAAGCCTTACCCTCACCCGTCTCCTAATCCTAACCCGTACGCTAACACTAACCCGTACCCTAACATGTACGCTCACCCTAAACCGTTGTCGTACCCTAACCTGTACCCTAAACCGTCCCCGTCCCCTAACCCTAACCCTAACCCTAACACTAACCCTAAACCTTACCCGAAGCCTTACCCTCACGCGTCCCCTAATCCTAACCCGTACGCTAACACTAACCCGTACCCTAACATGTACGCTCACTCTAAACCGTTGTCGTAAACTAACTTGTACACTAAACCGTCCCCGTCTGCTAACCCTAACCCTAACCATAACCCTAACCCTTACCCGAAGCCTTACCCTCACCCGTCTCCTAATCGTAACCCGTACGCTAACACTAACCCATACCCAACATGTACGCTCACCCTAAACCGTTTTCGTACCCTAACCTCTACCCTAAACCGTCCCCGTCCCCTAACCCTAACCCTAACCCTTACCCGAAGCCTTACCCTCACCCGTCCCCTAATCCTAACCCGTAAGCTGAAACTAACCCGTACCCTAACACGTACGCTCCCCTAAACCGTTGTCGTACCCTAACCTGTACCCTAAACCGTCCCCGTCCCCTAAACCTAACCCTAACCCTAACCCTAACCCTTACCCGAAGCCTTACCCTCACCCGTCCCCTAATCCTAACCCGTACGCTAACACTAACCCGTACCCTAACACGTACGCTCACCATAAACCGTTGTCGTACCCTAACCTGTACCGTAAACCGTCCCCGTGCCCGTCCCCTAACCCTAACCTTAACCCTAACCCTTACCCGAAGCCTTACCCTCACCCGTCCCCTAATCCTAACCCGTACACTAACACTAACCCGTACCCTAACACGTACGCTCACCCTAAATCGTTGTCTTACCCAAAACTGTACCCTAAACCTTCCCCGTCCCCTAACCCTAACCCTAACTCTAACCCTTACCCGAAGCCTTACCCTAACCCGTCCCCTAATCCTAACCCGTACGCTAAAACTAACCCGTACCCTAAAACGTACGCTCACCCTAAGCCGTTGTCGTACACTAACCTGTACCCTAAACCGTCCCCGTGCCCGTCCCCTAACCCTAACCCTAACCCTAACCCTAACCCTATCCCGAAGCCTTACCCTCACCCGTCCCATAACCCTAACCCGTACGCTATCACTAACCCGTACCCTAACACGTACGCTCACCCTAAACCGTTGTCGTACCCTAACCTGTACCCTAAACCGTCCCCGTCCCCTAACCCTAACCCTAACCCTAACCCTAACCCTAACCCTTACCCGAAGCCTTACACTCACCCGTCCCCTAATCCTCACCCGTACGCTAACACTAACCCGTAGCCTAAAACGTACGCTCACCCTAAACCGTTGTCGTACCCTAACCTGTACCCTAAACTGTCCCCGTCCCCTAATCCTAACCCTAACCATAACCCTAACCCTTACTGGAAGCCTTATACTCACCCGTCCCCTAATCCTAACCCGTACCCTAACACTAACCCGTACCCTAAAACGTACGCTCACCCTAAAGCGTTGTCGTACCCTAACCTGTACCCTAAACCGTCCCCGTCCTCTAACCCTAACCCTAACCCTAACCCTAACCCTAACCCTTACCCGAAGCCTTACCCTCACCCGTCCCCTAATCCTAACCCGTACGCTAACACTAACCCGTACCCTAACACGTACGCTCACCCTAAACCATTGTCGTACACTAACCTGTACCCTAAACCGTCCCCGTCCCCTAACCCTAACCCTAACCCTAACCCTAACCCTAAGCCTAACCCTTACCCGAAGCCTTACCCTCACCCGTCCCCTAATCCTAACCCGTACGCTAACAATAACCCGTACCCTAACACGTATGCTCACCCTAAACCGTTGTCGTACCCTAACCTGTATCCTAAACCGTCCCCGTCCCCTAACCCTAACCCTAACCCTAACCCTAACCCTAAACCTAACCCTTACCCGAAGCCTTACCCTCACCCGTCCCAAAATCCTAACCCGTACACTAACACTAACCCGTACCCTAACACGTACGCTCACCCTAAACCGTTGTAGTACCCTAACCTGTACCCTAAACCGTCCCCGTGCCCGTCCCCTAACCCTAAACCTAACCCTAACCCTAACCCTTACCCGAAGCCTTACCCTCACCCGTCCCCTAATCCTATCCCGTACGCTAACACTAACCCGTACCCTAACACATACGCTCACCCTAAACCGTTGTCGTACCCTAACCTGTACCCTAAACCGTCCCCGTCCTCTAACCCTAACCTTAACCCTAACCCTAACCCTAACCCTTACCCGAAGCCTTACCCTCACCCGTCCCCTAATCCTAACCCGTACGCTAACACTAACCCGTACCCTAACAAGTATGCTCACCCTAAACCGTTGTCGTACCCTAACCTGTACCCTAAACCGTCCCCGTCCCCTAAACCTAACCCTAACCCTAACCCTATCCCTAACCCTAACACGAAGCCTTACCCTCATCCGTCCCATAATCCTAACCCGTAGTCTAACACTAAACAGTACCCTAAAACGTACGCTCACCCTAAACCGTTGTCGTACCCTAACCTGTACCCTAAACCGTCCCCGTCCCCTAACCCTAACACTAACCCTAACCCTAAACCTTACCCGAAGCCTTACCCTCACCCGTCCCCTAATCCTAACCCGTACGCTAACACTAAACCGTACCCTAACACGTACGCTCACCCTAAACCGTTGTCGTACCCTAACCTGTACCCTAAACCGTCCCCGTCCCCTAACCCTAACCCTAACCCTAACCCTAACCCTAACCCTTACCCGAGGCCTTACCCTCACCGGTCCCCTAATCCTAACCCGTACGCTAACACTAACCCGTACCCTAACACGTACGCTCCCCTAAACCGTTGTCGTACCCTAACCTGTACCCTAAACCGTCCCCATCCCCGAAACCTAACCCTAACCCTAACCCTAACCCTAACCCTAACCCTTACCCGAAGCCTTACCCTCACCCGTCCCCTAATCCTAACCCGTACGCTAACACTAACCCGTACCCTAACACGTACGCTCACCCTAAACCATTGTCGTACCCTAACCTGTACCCTAAACGGTCCCCTAACCCTAACCCAAACCTCAGCCTAACCCTAACCCTAACGCTTACCCGAAGCGTTACCCTCACCCGTCCCTTAATTCTAACCCGTACGCTAACACTAACCCGTACCATAACACGTACACTCACCCTAAACCGTTGTCGTACCCTAACCTGTACCCTAAACCATCCCTGTCCCCTAAACCTAAACCTAACCCTAACCCTAACCCTAACCCTTACCCGAAGCCTTACCCTCACCCGTACCCTAATCCTATCCCGTACGCTAACACTAACCCGTACCATAACACGTACGCTCACCCTAAACTTTTGTCGTACCCTAACCTGTACCCTAAACAGTCCCCGTCCCCGTCCCCTAACCCTAAACCTAAAACTAACCCTAACCCTTACCCGAAGCCTTACCCTCTCCCATCCCATAATCCTAACCCGTACGCTAAAACTAACCCGTACCCTAACACGTACGCTCACCCTAAACCGTTGTCGTACCCTAACCTGTACCCTAAACCGTCCCCGTCCCCTAACCCTAACTCTAACCCTAACCCTAACCCTAACCATTACCGAAAGCCTTACCCTCACCCGTCTCCTAATCCTAACCCGTACGCTAACACTAAGCCGTACCCTAACACGTACGCTCACCCTAAACCGTTGTCGTACCCTAACCTGTACCCTAAACCGTCCCCGCACCAAACCCTAACCCTAACCCTAAACCTAACCCTAACCCTTACCCAAAGCCTTACCTTCACCCGTCCCCTAAACCTAACCCGTACGCTAACACTAACCCGTACCCTAACACGTACACTCACCCTAAACCGTTGTCATACCCTAACCTGTACCCTAAATCATCCCCGTCCCCTAACCGTCACCCTAACCCTAACGCTAACCCTTACCCGAAGCCTTATCCTAAACCGTCCCCTAATCCTAACCCGTACTCTAACACTAAACCATACCCTAACAAGTACGCTCACCCTAAACCATTGTCGTACCCTAACCTGTAGCCCAAACGGTCCCCGTCTCCTAACACTGAACCTATCCCTAATCCTAACACTAACACTTACCCGAAACCTTACCCTAATCCGTCCCCTAATCCTAACCCGTACGCTAACACTAACACATACCTTAACATGTACGGTCACCCTAAATCGTTGTCGTACCCTAACCTCTACCCTAAACAGTCCCCGTCCCCTAACCCTAACCCTAACTCGTACCAGAAGCCTTACACTAATATGTCCCCTAATCCTAAACCGTACGCTAACACTAAACCGTACCCTACCACGTACACTCACCCTAAACCGTTGTCGTGCCCTAAACTGTACCCTATACCGTACCTGTCCCCTAACTCTAACCCTAACCCTAACCCTAAACCTAACGGTTACCCGAAGCCTTACCCTAACCCGTCCCCTAATCCTAACCCAGACGCTAACACTAACACATACCCTAAAATGTACGCTCACACTAAACACTTGTCGTACCCTAAACTGTACCCTAAATTGACCCCTAAACATAACCCAAACCCTAACCCTAACCCTAACCCTAACCTGAAGCCTTTCCCTAACCCGTCCCCTAATCCTAACCCGTACGCTAACAGTAACCCTTACACTAACACGTACGCTCACCCTAAAACGTGGTCATACTCTAAACTGTACCCTAAACCGTCCCCGTTCCCTAACCCTAACCCTAACCCTAACCCTAACACTTACCCGAAGCCTTACCCTCACCCGTCCCATAATCCTAACCCGTACGCTAACACTAACCCCTACCCTAACACGTACGCTCACCCTAAACCGTTGTCGTACCCTAACCTGTACCCTAAACCGTCCCCGTCCCCTAACCCTAACCCTAACCCTAACCCTAACCCTTACCCGAAGCCTTACCCTCACCCGTCCCGTAATCCTAACCCGTACGCTAACACTAAACCGTACCCTAACACGTACGTTCAACCTAAACCGTTGTCGAACCCTAACCTGTACCCTAAACCGTCCCCGTCCCCTAACCCTAACCCTAACCCTAACGCTAACCCTCACCCTTACCGGAAGCCTTACCCTCACCCGTCCCCTAATCCTAACCCGTACGCTAATACTAACCCATACCCTAACACGTACGCTCACCCTAAACCGTTGTCGTACACTAAGCTGTACCCTAAAACGTCCCCGTCCCCAAACCCTAACCCTAACCCTAACCCTAACCCTAACCCTTACCCGAAGCCTTACCCTCACCCGTCCCATAATCCTAACCCGTACGCTAACACTAACCCCTACCCTAACACGTACGCTCACCCTAAACCGTTGTCGTACCCTAACCTGTACCCTAAACCGTCCCCGTCGCCTAACCCTCACCCTAACCCTAACCCTAACCCGAACCCTTACCCGAAGCCTTACCCTCACCCGTCCCCTAAACCTAACCCGTACGCTAACACTAACCCGTACCCTAACACGTACGCTCCCCTAAACCGTTGTCGTACCCTAACATGTACCCTAAACCGTCCCCGTCCCCTAACCCTAACCCTAACCCTAACACTAACCCTAACCCTAAGCCTTACCCGACGCCTTACACTCACCCGTCCCCTAATCCTAAACCGTACGCTAACACGAACCCGTACCCTAACACGTACGCTCACCATAAACCGTTGTCGAAACCTAACCTGTAACCTAAACCATCCCCGTGCCCATCCCCTAACCCTAACCCTAACCCTTACCCGAAGCCTTACCCTCACCCGTCCCATAATCCTAACCCGTACGCTAACACTAAACCATACCTTAACATGTACGCTCACCCTAAACCGTTGTCGTACCCTAACCTGTACCCTAAACCGTCCCCGTCCCCTAACCCTAACCATAAACTTAACCCTAACCCTAACCCTTACCCGAAGCCTTACACTCACCCGTCCCCTAATCCTAACCCGTACGCTAACACTAACCGGTACCCTAACACGTACGCTCACCCTAAACCGTTGTCGTACCCTAACCTGTACCCTAAACCGTCCCCGTCCCCTAACCCTAACCCTAACCTTAACCCTAACCCTTACCGGAAGCCTTACACTCACCCGTCCCCTAATCCTAAACCGTACGCTAACACTAACCCGTACCCTAACACGTACGCTCACCCTAAACCGTTGTGTTACGCTAACCTGTACCCTAAACCGTCCCCGTCCCCAAACCCTAACCCTAACCCGAACCCTAACCCTAACCCTTACCCGAAGCCTTACCCTCACCCGTCCCCTAATCCTAACCCGTACGCTAACACTAACCCGTACCCTAACACGTACGCTCACCCTAAACCGTTGTCGTACCCTAACCTGTACCCTAAACCGTCCCCGTCCCTAACCCTAACCCTAACCCTAACCCTAACCCTAACCCTTACCCGAAGCCTTACCCTCACCCGTCCCCTAATCCTAACCCGTATGCTAACAATAACTCGTACCCTAACACGTACGCTCACCCTAAACCGTTGTCGTACCCTAACCTGTACCCTAAACCGTCCCCGTCCCCTAACCCTAACCCTAACCCTAACCCTAAACCTAACCCTTACCCGAAGCCTTACCCTCACCCGTCCCCTAATCCTAACCCGTACGCTAACACTAACCCGTACCCTAACACGTACCCTCACCCTAAACCGTTGTCGTACCCTAACCTGTACCCTAAACCGTCCCCGTGCCCGTCCCCTAACCCTAAACCTAACCCTAACCCTAACCCTTACCGGAAGCCTTACCCTCACCCGTCCCCTAATCCTATCCCGTACGCCAACTCTAACCCGTACCCTAACACGTACGCTCACCCTAAACCTTTGTCGTACCGTAACCTGTACCCTAAACCGTCCCCGTCCTCTAATCCTAACCCTAACCCTAACCCTAACCCTTACCCGAAGCCTTACCCTCACCCGTCCCCTAATCCTCAACCGTACGCTTACACTAACCCGTACCCTAACACGTACGCTCACCCTAAACCGTTGTCGTACCCTAACCTGTACCCTAAACCGTCCCCGTCCCCGTCCCCTAACCCTAACCCTAACCCTAAACCTTACCCGAAGCCTTACCCTCACCTTTCCCATAATCCTAACCCGTACGCTAACACTAACCCGTACCGTAAAACGTACGCTCAGCCTAAACTGTTGTCGTACCCTAACCTTTACCCTAAACCACCCCCATCCCCTAACCCTAACCCTAACCCTAACCCTAACCCTAACCCTTACCCGAAGCCTTACCCTCACCCGTCCCCTAATCCTAACCCGTACGCTAACACTAACCCGTACCCTAACACGTACGCTCACCCTAAACCGTTGACGTACCCTAACCTGTACCCTAAACCGTCCCCGTCCCCGTCCCTTAACACTAACCCTAACCCTAACCCTTACCCGAAGCCTTACCCTCACCCGTCCCCTAATCCTAACCCGTACGCTAACACTAACCCGTACCCTAACACGTACGCTCACCCTAAACCGTTGTCGTACCCTAACCTGTACAGTAAACCGTCCCCGTCCCCTAACCCTAACCCTAACCCTAACCCTAACCCTAACCCTTACCCGAAGCCTTACACTCACCCGTCCCCTAATCCTAACCCGTACGCTAACACTAACCCGTACCCTAACACGTACGCTCCCCTAAACCGTTGTCGTACCCTAACCTGTACCCTAACCCGTCCCCATCCCCTAACCCTAACCCTAACCCTAACCCTAACCCTAACCCTTACCCGAAGCCTTTTCCTCACCCGTCCCCTAATCCTAACCTGTACGCTAACACTAAACCGTACCCTAACACGTATGCTCACCCTAAACCGTTGTCGTACCCTAACCTGTACCCTAAACCGTCCCCGTCCCCTAACCCTAACCCTAACCCTAACCCTAACCCTAACCCTTACCCGAAGCCTTACCCTCACCCGTCCCGTAATCCTAACCCGTACCCTAACACTAACCCGTACCATAACACGTACGCTCACCCTAAACCGTTGACGTACCCTAACCTGTACCCTAAACCGTCCCCATCCCCGTCCCCTAACCCTAACCCTAACCCTTACCCGAAGCCTTACCCTCAGCCGTCCCCTAATCCTAACCCGTACGCTAACACTAACCCGTACCCTAACACGTACGATCACCCTAAACCGTTGTCGTACCCTAACCTGAACCCTAAACCGTGCCCGTCCCCTAACCCTAACCCTAACCCAACGCTAACCCTAACCCTTACCCGAAGCCTTACCCTCACCCGTCCCCTAATCCTAACCCGTACGCTAACACTAACCCGTACCCTAACACGTACGCTCACCCTAAACCGTTGTCGTACCCTAACCTGTACCCTAAACCGTCCCCGTCCCCAAACCGTAACCCTAACCCTAACCCTAACCCTAACACTTACCCGAAGCCTTACCCTCACCCGTCCCCTAATCCTAACCCGTACGCTAACACTAACCAGTACCCTAACACGTACGCTCACCCTAAACCGTTGTCGTACCCTAAGCTGCACCCTAAACCGTCCCCGTCCTCTAACCCTAACCCTAACCCTAACCCTAACCCTAAACCTTACCCGAAGCCTTACCCTCACCCGTCCCCTAATCCTAACCCGTACGCTAACACTAACCCGTACCCTAACACGTACGCTCACCCTAAACCGTTGACGTACCCTAACCTGTACCCTAAACTGTCCCCGTCCCCGTCCCCTAACACTAACCCTAACCCTAACCCTTACCCAAAGTTTAACCCTCACCCGTCACCTAATCCTAACCCGTACGCTAACACTAACCCGTACCCTAACACGTACGCTCACCCTAAACCGTTGTCGTACCCTAACCTGTACGGTAAACCATCCCCGTCCCCTAACCCTAACCCTAACCCTAACCCTAACCCTAACACTTACCCGAAGCCTTACCCTCACCCGTCCCCTAATCCTAACCCGTACGCTAACACTAACCCGTACCCTAACACGTACGCTCCCCTAAACCGTTGTCGTACCCTAACCTGTACCCTAACCCGTCCCCATCCCCTAACCCTAACCCTAACCCTAACCCTAACCCTAACCCTTACCCGAAGCCTTACCCTCACCCGTCCCCTAATCCTAACCTGTACGCTAACACTAAACCGTACCCTAACACGTATGCTCACCCTAAACCGTTGTCGTACCATAACCTGTACCCTAAACCGTCCCCGTCCCCTAACCCTAACCCTAACCCTAACCCTAACCCTAACCCTTACCCGAAGCCTTACCCTCAACCGTCCCGTAATCCTAACCCGTACCCTAACACTAACCCGTACCATAACACGTACGCTCACCCTAAACCGTTGACGTACCCTAACCTGTACCCTAAACCGTCCCCGTCCCCGTCCCCTAACCCTAACCCTAACCCTTACCCGAAGCCTTACCCTCACTCGTCCCCTAATCCTAACCCGTACGCTAACACTAACCCGTACCCTAACATGTACGCTCACCCTAAACCGTTGTCGTACCCTAACCTGAACCCTAAACAGTGCCCGTCCCCTAACCCTAACCCTAACCCAACCCTAACCCTAACCTTTACCCGAAGCCTTACCCTCACCCGTCCCCTAATCCTAACCCGTACGCTAACACTAACCCGTACCCTAACACGTACGCTCACCCTAAACCGTTGTCGTACCCTAACCTGTACCCTAAACCGTCCCCGTCCCCAAACCCTAACCCTAACCCTAACCCTAACCCTAACACTTACCCGAAGCCTTACCCTCACCCGTCCCCTAATCCTAACCCGTACGCTAACACTAACCAGTACCCTAACACGTACGCTCACCCTAAACCGTTGTCGTACCCTAAGCTGCACCCTAAACCGTCCCCGTCCTCTAACCCTAACCCTAACCCTAACCCTAACCCTAACCCTTACCCGAAGCCTTACACTCACCCGTCCCCTAATCCTAACCCGTACACTAACACTAACCCGTACCCTAACATGTGCGCTCACCCTAAACCGTTGTCGTACCCTAACCTGTACCCTAAACCGTCCCCGTCCTCTAACCCTAAACCTAACCCTAACCCTAACCCTTACCCGAAGCCTTACACTCACACGTCCCCTAATCCTAACCCGTACGCTAACACTAACCCGTACCCTAACACGTACGCTCACCCTAAACCGTTGTCGTACCCTAACCTGTACCCTAAACCGTCCCCGTCCCCTAACCCTAACCCTAACCCTAACCCTAACCCTTACCGGAAGCCTTACACTCACACGCCCCCTAATCCTAACCCGTACGCTAACACTAACCCGTACCCTAACACGTACGCTCACACTAAACCGTTGTCGTACGCTAACCTGTACCGTAAAACGTCCCCGTCCCCGAACCCTAACCCTAACCCTAACCCTTACCCGAAGCCTTACCCTCACCCGTCCCCTAATCCTAACCCGTACGCTAACACTAACCCGTACCCTAACACGTACGCTCACCCTAAACCGTTGTCGTACCCTAACCTGTACCCTAAACCGTCCCCGTCCCCTAACCCTAACCCTAACCCTAACCCTAACCCTAACCCTTACACGAAGCCTTACCCTCACCCGTCCCCTAATCCTAACCCTTACACTAACACTAACATGTACCTTAACACGTACGCTCACCCTAAACCGTTGTCGTACCCTAACCTGTACGCTAAACCATCCCCGTCGCCTAACACTAACCCTAACCCTAACCCTAACCCGAACCCTTACCTGAAGCCTTACACTCACCCGTCCCATAATCCTAACCCGTACGCTAACACTAACCCGTACCCTAACACGTACGCTCACCCTAAACAGTTGTCATACCCTAACCTGTACCCTAAACCGTCCCCGTCCCCGTCCCCTAACCCTAACCCTAACCCTAACCCTAAACCTTACCCGAAGCCTTACCCTCACCTTTCCCATAATCCTAACCCGTACGCTAACACTAACCCGTACCGTAAAACGTACGCTCAGCCTAAACTGTTGTCGTACCCTAACCTTTACCCTAAACCACCCCCATCCCCTAACCCTAACCCTAACCCTAACCTTAACCCTAACCCTTACCCGAAGCCTTACCCTCACCCGTCCCCTAATCCTAACCCGTACGCTAACACTAACCTGTACCCTAACACGTACGCTCACCCTAAACCGTTGACGGACCCTAACCTGTACCCTAAACCGTCCCCGTCCCCGTCCCTTAACACTAACCCTAACCCTTACCCGAAGCCTTACACTCACCCGTCCCCTAATCCTAACCCGTACGCTAACACTAACCTGTACCCTAACACGTACGCTCACCCTAAACCGTTGTCGTACCCTAACCTGTACCCTAAACTGTCCCCGTCCCCTTCCCCTAACCCTAACCCTAACCCTCACCATAACCTTACCCAAAGTTTAACCCTCACCCGTCCCCTAATCCTAACCCGTA
>NW_028322255.1:1315000-1322500 GCF_059928025.1 Delphinapterus leucas | reverse complement strand
CTCCCCTAAACCGTTGTCGTACCCTAACCTGTACCCTAAACCGTCCCCGTCCCCTAACCCTAACCCTAACCCTAACCCTAACCCTAACCCTAACCCTAACCGTTACCCGAAGCCTTACCCTCACCCGTCCCCTAATCCTAACCCGTACGCTAACACTAACCCGTACCCTAACACGTACGCTCACCCTAAATCGTTGTCGTACCCTAAACTGTACCCTAAACCTTCCCCGTCCCCTAACCCTAACCCTAACTCTAACCCTTACCTGAAGCCTTACCCTAACCCGTCCCCTAATCCTAACCCGTACGCTAACACTAACCCGTACCCTAAAACGTACGCTCACCCTAAGCCGTTGTCGTACACTAACCTGTACCCTAAACCTTCCCCGTGCCCGTCCCCTAACCCTAACCCTAACCCTAACCCTAACCCTATCCCGAAGCCTTACCCTCACCCGTCCCATAACCCTAACCCGTACGCTATCACTAACCCGTACCCTAACACGTACGCTCAACCTAAACCGTTGTCGTACCCTAACCTGTACCCTAAACCATCCCCGTCCCCTAACCCTAACCCTAACCCTAACCCTAACCCTAACCCTCTACCCGAAGCCTTACACTCACCCGTCCCCTAATCCTCACCCGTACGCTAACACTAACCCGTAGCCTAACACGTACGCTCACCCTAAACCGTTGTCGTACCCTAACCTGTACCCTAAACAGTCCCCGTCCCCTAATCCTAACCCTAACCATAACCCTAACCCTTACCCGAAGCCTTACTCTCACCCGTCCCCTAATCCTAACCCGTACGCTAACACTAACGGGTTCCCTAACACGTACGCTCACCCTAAACCGTTGTCGTACCCTAACCTGTACCCTAAACCGTCCCCGTCCCCTAACCCTAACCCTAAACCTAACCCTAACCCTAACCTTTACCCGAAGCCTTACCCTCACCCATCCCCTAATCCTAACCCGTACGCTAACACTAACCCGTACCCTAACAGGTACGCTCACCCTAAACCGTTGTCGTACCCTAACCTGTACCCTAAACCGTCCCCGTCCCCTAACCCTAACCCTAACCCTAACCCTAACCCTTACCCGAAGCCTTACCCTCACCCGTCCCCTAATCCTAACCCGTACGCTAACACTAACCCTTACCTTAACAGTACGCTCACCCTAAACCGTTGTCGTACCCTAACCTGTACCCTAAACTGTCCCCATCGCCTAACCCTAACCCTAACCCTAACCCTAACCTGAACCCTTACCCGAAGCCTTACCCTCACCCGTCCCCTAATCCTAACCCGTACGCTAAAACTAACCCGTACCCTAACACGTACGCTCACCCTAAAGCGTTGTCGTACCCTAACCTGTACCCTAAACCGTCCCCGTCCTCTAACCCTAACCCTAACCCTAACCCTAACCCTAACCCTTACCCGAAGCCTTACCCTCACCTGTCCCCTAATCCTAACCCGTACGCCAACACTAACCCGTACCCTAACACGTAAGCTCACCCTAAACCATTGTCGTACACTAACCTGTACCCTAAACCGTCCCCGTCCCCTAACCCTAACCCTAACCCTAACCCTAAGCCTAACCCTTACCCGAAGCCTTACCCTCACCCGTCCCCTAATCCTAACCCGTACGCTAACAATAACCCGTACGCTAACACGTATGCTCACCCTAAACCGTTGTCGTACCCTAACCTGTATCCTAAACCGTCCCCATCCCCTAACCCTAACCCTAACCCTAACCCTAACCCTAAACCTAACCCTTACCCGAAGCCTTACCCTCACCCGTCCCATAATCCTAACCCGTACACTAACACTAACCCGTACCCTAACACGTACGCTCACCCTAAACCGTTGTCGTACCCTAACCTGTACCCTAAACCGTCCCCGTGCCCGTCCCCTAACCCTAAACCTAACCCTAACCCTAACCCCTACCCGAAGCCTTACCCTCACCCGTCCCCTAATCCTAACCCGTACGCTAACACTAACCCGTACCCTAACACGTACGCTCACCCTAAACCATTGTCGTACACTAACCTGTACCCTAAACCGTCCCCGTCCCCTAACCCTAACCCTAACCCTAACCCTAAGCCTAACCCTTACCCGAAGCCTTACCCTCGCCCGTCCCCTAATCCTAACCCGTACGCTAACAATAACCCGTACCCTAACACGTATGCTCACCCTAAACCGTTGTCGTACCCTAACCTGTACCCTAAACCGTCCCCGTGCCCGTCCCCTAACCCTAAAACTAACCCTAACCCTAACCCCTACCCGAAGCCTTACCCTAACCCGTCCCCTAATCCTATCCCGTACGCTAACACTAACCCGTACCCGAACACATACGCTCACCCTTAACCGTTGTCGTACCCTAACCTGTACCCTAAACCGTCCCCGTCCTCTAACCCTAACCTTAACCCTAACCCTAACCCTAACCCTTACCCGAAGCCTTACCCTCACCCGTCCCCAAATCCTAACCCGTACGCTAACACTAAACCGTACTCTAACAAGTACGCTCACCCTAAACCGTTGTCGTACCCTAACCTGTACCCTAAACCGTCCCCGTCCCCTAACCCTAACCCTAACCCTAACCCTATCCCTAACCCTAACACGAAGCCTTACCCTCAGCCGTTCCATAATCCTAAACCGTAGGCTAACACTAAACCGTACCCTAAAACGTACGCTCACCCTAAACCGTTGTCGTACCCTAACCTGTACCCTAAACCGTCCCCGTCCCCTAACCCTAACCCTAACCCTAACCCTAACCCTAAACCTTACCCGAAGCCTTACCCTCACCCGTCCCCTAATCCTAACCCGTACGCTAACACTAAACCGTACCCTAACACGTACGCTCACCCTAAACCGTTGTCGTACCCTAACCTGTACCCTAAACCGTCCCCGTCCCCTAACCCTAACCCTAACCCTAACCCTAACCCTAACCCTTCCCCGAAGCCTTACCCTCACCGGTCCCCTAATCCTAACCCGTACGCTAACACTAACCCGTACCCTAACACGTACGCTCCCCTAAACCGTTGTCGTACCCTAACCTGTACCCTAAACTGTCCCCGTCCCCTAACCCTAACCCTAACCCTAACCCTTACCCGAAGCCTTACCCTCACCCGTCCCCTAATCCTAACCCGTATGCTAACACTAACCCGTACCCTAACACGTACGCTCCCCTAAACCGTTGTCGTACCCTAACCTGTACCCTAAACCGTCCCCGTCCCCTAACCCTAACCCTAACCCTAACCCTAACCCTAACCCTAACCCTAACCGTTACCCGAAGCCTTACCCTCACCCGTCCCCTAATCCTAACCCGTACGCTAACACTAACCTGTACCCTAACATGTACGCTCACCCTAAACCGTTGTCGTACCCTAACCTGTACCCTAAACCGTCCCCGTCCCCTAACCCTAACCCTAACCCTAACCCTTACCCGAAGCCTTACTCTCACCAGTCCCCAATCCTAACCCGTACGCTAACACTAACCCGTACACTAACACATACGCTCACCCTAAATCGTTGTCGTACCCTAACCTGTACCCTAAACCGTCCCCGTCCCCTAACCCTAACCCTAACCGTAACCCTAACCCTTACCCGAAGCCTTACCCTCACCCGTCCCCTAATCCTAACCCGTACGCTAACAATAACACATACCCTACACGTACGCTCACCCTAAACCGTTGTCGTACCCTAACCTGTACACTAAACCTTCACCGTCCCCTAACCCTAACCCTAATCCTAACCCTAACCCTAACCCTTACCTGAAGCCTTACCCTCACCCGTCCCTTAATCCTAACCCGTACGCTAACACTAACCGTACCCTAACACGTACGCTCACCCTAAACCGTTGTCGTACCCTAAACTGTACCCTAAACCGTCCCCGTCCCCTAACCCTAACCCTAACCCTAACACTTACCCGAAGCCTTACCCTCACCCGTCACCTAATCCTAAACCGTACGCTAACACTAACTCGTACCCTAACACGTACGCTCACCCTAAACCGTTGTCGTACCCTAACCTGTACCCTAAACCTTCCCCGTCCCCGTCCCCGTCCCCTAACCCTAACCCTAACCCTAACGCTTACCCGAAGCCTTACCCTTACCCGTGCCCTAATCCTTAACCGTACGCTAACACTAACCCATACCCTAACACGTACGCTCACCCTAAACCGTTGTCGTACACTAACCTGTACCCTAAACCGTCCCCGTCCCCTAACCCTAACCTTAACCCTAACCCTAACCCTTACCTGAAGCCTTACCCTCACCCGTCCCCTAATCCTAACCCGTACGCTAACACTAACCCGTACCCTAACACGTACGCTCACCCTAAACCGTTGTCGTACCCTAACCTGTACCCTAAACCGTCCCCGTCACCTAACCCTAACCCTACCCTAACCCTAACCCTAACCCTTACCCGAAGCCTTACCCTCACCCGTGCCCTAATCCTTAACCGTACGCTAACACTAACCCGTACCCTAACACGTACGCTCACCCTAAACCGTTGTCGTACCCTAACCTGTACCCTAAACCGTCCCCATCCCCTAACCCTAACCCTAACCCTAACCCTAACCCTTACCGGAAGCCTTACACTCACCCGTCCCCTAATCCTAACCCGTACGCTAACACTAACACGTACCCTAACACGTACGCTCACCCTAAACCGTTGTCGTACCCTAACCTGTACCCTAAACCGTCCCCGTCCCCAAACCCTAACCCTAACCCTAATCCTAACCCTAACCCTTACCCGAAGCCTTACCCTCACCCGTCCCCTAATGCTAACCCGTACGCTAACACTAACACGTACCCTAACACGTACGCTCACCCTAAACCGTTGTCGTACCCTAACCTGTACCCTAAACCGTCCCCGTCCCCTAACCCTAACCCTAACCCTAACCCTAACCCTAACCCTTACCCGAAGCCTTACCCTCACCCTTCCCCTAATCCTAAACCGTACGCTAACACTAACACGTACCCTAACACGTACGCTCACCCTAAACCGTTGTCGTACCCTAACCTTTACCCTAAACCGCCCCCGTCCCCTAACCCTAACCCTAACCCTAACCCTAACCCTTACCCGAAGCCTTACCTCACCCGTCCCCTAATCCTAACCCGTACGCTAAAACTAAACCGTACCCTAACACGTACGCTCACCCTAAACCGTTGTCGTACGCTAACCTGTATCGTAAACCGTCCCCGTCCCCTAAACCTAACCCTAACCCTAACCCTAACCCTAACCCTTACCCGAAGCCTTACCCTCACACGTCCCCTAATCCTAACCCGTACGCTAACACTAACCCGTACCCTAACACGTACGATCACCATAAACCGTTGTCGTACACTGACCTGTACCCTAAACCGTTCCCGTGCCCATCCCCTAACCCTAACCCTTAACCCTAACCATAACCCTTACCCGAAGCCTTACCCTCACCCGTCTCCTAATCCTAACCCGTACGCTAACACTAACCCGTACCCTAACACGTACGCTCACCCTAAACCGTTGTCGTACACTAACCTGTACCCTAAACCGTCCCCGTCCCCTAACCCTAACCCTAACCCTAACACTAACCCTAAACCTTACCCGAAGCCTTACCCTCACGCGTCCCCTAATCCTAACCCGTACGCTAACACTAACCCGTACCCTAACATGTACACTCACTCTAAACCGTTGTCGTAAACTAACTTGTTCACTAAACCGTCCCCGTCTGCTAACCCTAACCCTAACCATAACCCTAACCCTTACCCGAAGCCTTACCCTCACCCGTCTCCTAATCGTAACCCGTACGCTAACACTAACCCATACCCAACATGTACGCTCACCCTAAACCGTTTTCGTACCCTAACCTCTACCCTAAACCGTCCCCGTCCCCTAACCCTAACCCTAACCCTAACCCTAACCCTTACCGGAAGCCTTACCCTCACCCGTCCCCTAATCCTAACCCGTACGCTGAAACTAACCCGTACCCTAACACGTACGCTCCCCTAAACCGTTGTCGTACACTAACCTGTACCCTAAACCGTCCCCGTCCCCTAAACCTAACCCTAACCCTAACCCTTACCCGAAGCCTTACCCTCACCCGTCCCCTAATCCTAACCCGTACGCTAACACTAACCCGTACCCTAACACGTACGCTCACCATAAACCGTTGTCGTACCCTAACCTGTACCCTAAACCGTCCCCGTGCCCGTCCCCTAACCCTAACCTTAACCCTAACCCTTACCCGAAGCCTTACCCTCACCCGTCCCCTAATCATAACCCGTACACTAACACTAACCCGTACCCTAACACGTACGCTCACCCTAAATCGTTGTCGTACCCTAAACTGTACCCTAAACCTTCCCCGTCCCCTAACCCTAACCCTAACTCTAACCCTTACCCGAAGCCTTACCCTAACCCGTCCCCTAATCCTAACCCGTACGCTAACACTAACCCGTACCCTAAAACGTACGCTCACCCTAAGCCGTTGTCGTACACTAACCTGTACCCTAAACCGTCCCCGTGCCCGTCCCCTAACCCTAACCCTAACCCTAACCCTAACCCTATCCCGAAGCCTTACCCTCACCCGTCCCATAACCCTAACCCGTACGCTATCACTAACCCGTACCCTAACACGTACGCTCAACCTAAACCGTTGTCGTACCCTAACCTGTACCCTAAACCATCCCCGTCCCCTAACCCTAACCCTAACCCTAACCCTAACCCTAACCCTAACCCTTACCCGAAGCCTTACACTCACCCGGCCCCTAATCCTCACCCGTACGCTAACACTAACCCGTAGCCTAACACGTACGCTCACCCTAAACCGTTGTCGTACCCTAACCTGTACCCTAAACCGTCCCCGTCCCCTAATCCTAACCCTAACCATAACCCTAACCCTTACTGGAAGCCTTATACTCACCCGTCCCCTAATCCTAACCCGTACGCTAACACTAACCCGTACCCTAAAACGTACGCTCACCCTAAACCATTGCCGTACCCTAAACTGTACCCTAAACCGTCCCCGTCCCCAATCCCTAACCCTAACCCTAACCCTAACCCTTACCCGAAGCCTTACTCTCACCCGTCCCCTAATCCTAACCCGTACGCTAACACTAACGGGTTCCCTAACACGTACGCTCACCCTAAACCGTTGTCGTACCCTAACCTGTACCCTAAACCGTCCCCGTCCCCTAACCCTAACCCTAAACCTAACCCTAACCCTAACCTTTACCCGAAGCCTTACCCTCACCCATGCCCTAATCCTAACCCGTACGCTAACACTAACCCGTACCCTAACAGGTACGCTCACCCAAAACCGTTGTCGTACCCTAACCTGTACCCTAAACCGTCCCCGTCCCCTAACCCTAACCCTAACCCTAACCCTAACACTTACCCGAAGCCTTACCCTTACACGTCCCCTAATCCTAACCCGTACGCTAACACTAACCCTTACCTTAACACGTACGCTCACCCTAAACCGTTGTCGTACACTAACCTGTACCCTAAACTGTCCCCATCGCCTA
>NW_028322255.1:1222500-1312500 GCF_059928025.1 Delphinapterus leucas | reverse complement strand
CCCTAACCCTAACCCTAACCCTAACCCTTACCCGAAGCCTTACCCTCACCCGTCCCCTAATCCTAACCCGTACGCTAACATTAACCTGTACCCTAACACGTACGCTCCCCTAAACCGTTGTCGTACTCTAACCTGTACCCTAAACCGTCCCCATCCCCTAACCCTAACCCTAACCCTAACCCTAACCCTAACCGTTACCCGAAGCCTTACCCTCACCCGTCCCCTAATCCTAACCCGTACGCTAACACTAACCAGTACCCTAACACGTACGCTCACCCTAAACCGTTGTCGTACCCTAACCTGTACCCTAAACCGTCCCCGTCCCCTAACCCTAACCCTAACCCTAACCCTTACCCGAAGCCTTACTCTCACCAGTCCCCTAATCCTAACCCGTACGCTAACACTAACCCGTACCCTAACACATACGCTCACCCTAAATCGTTGTCGTACCCTAACCTGTACCCTAAACCGTCCCCGTCCCCTAACCCTAACCCTAACCGTAACCCTAACCCTTACCCGAAGCCTTACCCTCACCCGTCCCCTAAACCTAACCCGTACGCTAACAATAACACATACCCTAACACGTACGCTCACCCTAAACCGTTGTCGTACCCTAACCTGTACCCTAAACCGTCCCCGTCGCCTAACCCTAACCCTAACCCTAACACGAACCCTTACCCGAAGCCTTACCCTCACCCGTCCCCTAATCCTAAACTGTACGCTAAATCTAACCCGTACCCTAACACATACGCTCACCCTAAACCGTTGTCGTACCCTAACCTGTACCCTAAACCGTCCCCATCCCCTAACCCTAACCCTAACCCTAACCCTAACCCTAACTCTTACCCGAAGCCTTACCTTCACCCGTCCCCTAATCCTAACCCGTAAGCTAACAATAACCCGTACCCTAACACGTACGCTCACCCTAAACCGTTGTCGTACCCTAACCTGTACCCTAAACCGTCCCCGTCCCCGTCCCCTAACCCTAACCCTAACCCTAACCCTAACCCTAACCCTTACCCGAAGCCTTACCCTCACCCGTCGCCTAATCCTAACCCCTACACTAACACTAACCCGTACCCTAACACGTACGCACACCCTAAACCGTTGTCGTGCCCTAACCTGTACCCTAAACCGTCCCCGTGCCCGTCCCCTAACTCTAAACCTAACCCTAACCCTAACCCTTACCCGAAACCTTACCCTCACCCGTTTCCTAATCCTATCCCGTACGCTAACACTAACCCGTACCCTAACACGTACGCTCACCCTTAACCGTTGTCGTACCCTAACCTGTACCATAAACCGTCCCCGTACTCTAACCCTAACCTTAACCCTAACCCTAACCCTAACCCTTACCCGAAGCCTTACCCTCACCCGTCCCCTAATCCTAACCCGTACGCTAACACTAAACCATACCCTAACACGTTCGCTCACCCTAAACCGTTGTCGTACCCTAACCTGTACCCTAAACCGTCCCCGTCCCCGTCCCCGTCCCCTAACCCTAACCCTAACCCTAACCCTTACACGAAGCCTTACCCTCACCCGTCCTTTAATCCTAACCCGTACGCTAACACTAAAACGTACCCTAAAACGTACGCTCACCCTAAACCGTTGTCGTACCCTAACCTGTACCCTAAACCGTCCCCGTCCCCTAATCCTAACCATAAACCTAACCCTAACCCTAACCCTTACCCGAAGCCTTACCCTCACCCGTCCCCTAATCCTAACCCGTACGCTAACACTAACCCGTACCCTAACACGTACGCTCACCCTAAACCGTTGTCGTACCCTAACTTGTACCCTAAACAGTCCCCGTCCCGTCCCCTAACCCTAAACCTAAACCTAACCCTAACCCTTACCCGAAGCCTTACCCTCTCCCGTCCCCTAATCCTAACCCATACGCTAACACTAACCCGTACTCTAACACGTACGCTCACCCTAAACCGTTGTCGTACCCTAACCTGTACCCTAAACCGTCCCCGTCGCCTAACCCTAACCCTAACCCTAACACGAACCCTTACCCGAAGCCTTACCCTCACCCGTCCCCTAATCCTAAACCATACGCTAAATCTAACCCGTACCCTAACACGTACGCTCACCCTAAACCGTTGTCGTACCCTAACCTGTACCCTAAACCGTCCCCGTCCCCTAACCGTAACCCTAACCCTAACCCTAACCCTTACCCGAAGCCTTACCCTCACCCGTCCCCTAATCCTAACCCGTAAGCTATCACTAACACGTACCATAACACGTACGCTCACCATAAACCGTTGTCGTACCCTAACCTGTACCCTAAACCGTCCCCGTGCCCGTCCCCTAACCCTAACCCTAACCCTAACCCTAACCCTTACCCGAAGCCTTACCCTCACCCGTCCCCTAATCCTAACCCGTACGCTAATACTAACCCGTACCCTAACACGTACGCTCACCCTAAACCGTTGTCGTACCCTAACCTGTACCCTAAACCGTCCCCGTCCCCTAACCCTAAACCTAACCCTAACCCTAACCCTAACCCTTACCCGAAGCCTTACCCTCACCCGTCCCCTAATCCTAACCCGTACGCTAACAATAACCCGTACCCTAACAAGTACGCTCACCCTAAACCGTTGTCGTACCCTAACCTGTACCCTAAACCGTCCCCGTCCCCTAACCCTAACCCTAAGCCTAACCCTAACCCTAACCCTAACCCTTACCCGAAGCCTTACCCTCACCCGTCCCCTAATCCTAACCCGTACGCTAACACTAACCCGTACCCTAACACGTACGCTCACCCTAAACCATTGTCGTACCCTAACCTGTACCCTAAACCGTCCCCGTGCCCGTCCCCTAACCCTAAACCGAACCCTAACCCTAACCCTTACCCGAAGCCTTACCCTCACCCGTCCCCTAATCCTATCCCGTACGCTAACAGTAACCCGTACCCTAACACGTACGCTCACCCTAAACCGTTGTCGTACCCTAACCTGTACCCTAAACCGTCCCCATCCTCTAACCCTAACCCTAACCCTAACACTAACCCTAACCCTTACCCGAAGCCTTACCCTCACCCGTCCCCTAATTCTAATCCGTACGCTAACACTAACCCGTACCCTAACACGTACGCTCACCCTAAACCGTTGTCGTACCCTAACCTGTACCCTAAACCGTCCCCGTCCCCTAACCCTAACCCTAACCCTAACCGTAACCCTTACCCGAAGCCTTACCCTCACCCATCCCATAATCCTAACCCGTGCGCTAACACTAAACCATACCCTAAAACGTACACTCACCCTAAACCGTTGTCGTATACTAACCTGTACCCTAAACAGTCCCCGTCCCCTAAACCTAACCCTAACCCTAACCCTAACCCTAACCCTTACCCGAAGCCTTACCCTCACACGTCCCCTAATCCTAAACGGTACGCTAACACTAAACCGTACCGTAACACGTACGCTCACCCTAAACCGTTGACGTACCCTAACCTGTACCCGAAACCGTCCCCGTCCCCGTCCCCGTCCCCTAACCCTAACCCTAAACCTAACCCTAACCCTAACCCTTACCCGAAGCCTTACCCTCACCCGTCCCCTAATCCTAAACCGTACGCTAACACTAACCCGTACCCTAACACGTACGCTCACCCTAAACCATTGTCGTACCCTAACCGGTACTCTAAACCGTCCCCGTCCCCTAACCCTAACCCTAACCCTAACCCTAACACTTACCCGAAGCCTTACCCTCACCCGTCCCCTAATCCTAACCCGTACGCTAACACTAACCCGTACACTAACACGTACGCTCACCCTAAACCGTTGTCGTACCCTAACCTGTACCCTAAACCGTCCCCTTCCCCTAACCCTAAACCTAACCCAACCCTAACCCTAACCCTTACCCGAATCCTTACCCTCACCCGTCCCCTAATACTAACCCGTACGCTAAAACTAACCAGTACCTTAACACGTACGCTCACCCTAAACCGTTGTCGTACCCTAACCTGTACCCTAAACCGTCCCCGTGCCCTTCCTCTAACCCTAACCCTAACCCTAACCCTAACACTTACCCGAAGCCTTACACTCACCCGTCCCCTAATCCTAACCCGTACGCTAACACTCTCCCGTACCATAACACGTACGCTCACCCTAAACCATTGTCGTACCCTAACCTGTACCCTAAACCGTCCCCGTCCCCTAACCCTAACCCTAACCCTAAACCTATCCCTAACCCTTACCGGAAGCCTTACCCTCACACGTCTCCTAATCCTAACCCGTACGCTAACACTAACCCGTACCCTGACACGTACCCTCACCCTAAAGCGTTGTTGAACCCTAACCTGTACCCTAAACCGTCCCCGTGCCCGTCCCCTACCCCTAAACCTAACCCTAACCCTAACCCTTACCCGAAGCCTTACCCTCACCCGTCCCCTAATCCTATCCCGTACGCTAACACTAACCCGTACCCTAACACGTACGCTCACCATAAATTGTTGGCGTACCCTAACCTGTACCCTAAACCGTCCCCGTGCCAGTCCCCTAACCCTAACCCTAACCCTAACCCTAACCCTTACCCGAAGCCTTACCCTCACCCATCCCCTAATCCTAACCCGTACGCTAACACTAAACCTTACCCTAAAACGTACGCTCACCCTAAACCGTTGTCATACCCTAACCTGTACCCTAAACCGTCCCCGTCCCCGTCCCCTAACCCTAACCCTAACCCTTACCCGAAGCCTTACCCTCAACCGTCCCCTAATCCTAACCCGTACGCTAACAATAACCCGTACCCTAACACGTACGCTCACCCTAAACCGTTGTCGTACCCTAACCTGTACCCTAAACCGTGCCCGTCCCCTAACCCTAACCCTAACCCTAACCCTAACCCTAACCCTAACCCATACCCGAAGCCTTTCCCTCACCCGTCCCCTAATCCTAACCCTTACGCTAACACTAACCCGTACCCTAACACGTACGCTCACCCTAAACCGTTGTCGTACCCTAACCTGTACCCTAAACCGTCCCCGTCCCCTAACCCTAACCCTAACCCTAACCCTAACCCTAACCCTTACCGGAAGCCTTACCCTCACACGTCTCCTAATCCTAATCCGTACGCTAACACTAACCCGTACCCTAACACGTACGCTCACCCTAAACCGTTTTCGTACCCTAACCTGTACGCTAAACCGTCCCCGTCCCCAAACCCTAACCCTAACCCTAACCCTAACGCTAACCCTAACCCGAAGCCTTACACTCACCCGGCACCTAATCCTAACCCATACGCTAACACTAACCCGTACCCTAACACGTACGCTCACCCTAAACCGTTGTCGTACCCTAACCTGTACCCTAAACTGTCCCCGTCCCCTAACACTAACCCTAACCCTAACCCTAACCCTTACCCGAAGCCTTACCCTCACCCGTCCCGTAATCCTAACCCGTACGCTAATACTAACACGTACCCTAACACGTATGCTCACCCTAAACCGTTGTCGTACCCTAAACTGTACCCTAAACCTTCCCCATCCCCGTCCCCTAACGCTAACCCTAACCCTAACCCTAACCCTTACCCGAAGCCTTACGCTCACCTGTCCCCTAATCCTAACCCGTACGCTAACACTAACCCGTACCCTAACACGCACGCTCACCCTAAACCGTTGTCGTACCCTAACCTGTACCCTAAACCGTCCCCGTCCCCGTCCCCTAACCATAACCCTAACCCTAACCCTAATCCTTACCCGAAGCCTTACCCTCACCCGTGCCGTAATCCTAAACCGTACGCTAACACTAACCCATACCCTAACACGTACGCTCAGCCTAAACCGTTGTCGTACCCTAACCTGTACCCTAAACCGTCCCCGTCCCCTAACCCGAACCGTAACCCTAACCCTAACCCTAACCCGAAGCCTTACCCTCACCCGTCCCCTAATCCTAACCCGTATGCTAACACTAATCCGTACCCTAACATGTACGCTCACCCTAAATCGTTGTCGTACCCTAACATGTACCCTAAACCATCCCCGTCTCCTAACCCTAAACCTAACCCTAAACATAACGCTAATCGTTACCCGAAGCCTTACCCTCACCCGTCCCCTAATCCTAACCCGTACGCTAACACTAACCCGTACCCTAACACGTACGCTCACCCTAAACCGTTGTCGTACACTAACCTGTACCCTAAACCGTCCCCGTCCCCTAACCCTAATCCTAACCCTAACCCTAACCCTAACCCTAACCCTTACGTGAAGCCTTACCCTCACCCGTCCCCTAATCCTAACCCGTACGCTAACACTAACCCGTACCCTAAAACGTACGCTCACCCTAAACTGTTGTCGTACCCTAACCTGTACCCTAAACCGTCCCCGTTACCTAACCCTAACCCTAACCCTAACCATAACCCTAACCCTTACGTGAAGCCTTACCCTCACCCGTCCCCTAATCCTAACCCGTACGCTAACACTAACCCGTACCCTAACACGTACGCTCACCCTAAACCGTTGTCGTACCCTAACCTGTACCCTAAACCGTCCCCGTGCCCGTCCCCTAACCCTAACCCTAACCCTAACCCTAAACCTAACCCTATCCCGAAGCCTTACACTCACCCGTCCCCTAATCCTCACCCGTACGCTAACACTAATCCGTACCCTAACACGTACGCTCACCCTAAACCGTTTTCGTACACTAACCTGTACCCTAAACCGTCCCCATCCCCTAACCCTAACCCTAAACCTATCCCTAACCCTAACACTTACCCGAAGCCTTACCCTCACCCGTCCCCTAATCCTAACCCGTTCGCTAACGCTAACCCGTACCCTAACATGTACACTCACTCTAAACCGTTTTCGTACACTACTTGTACACTAAACCGTCCCCGTCCGCTAACCCTAACCCTAACCATAACCCTAACCCTTACCCGAAGCCTTACCCTCACCCGTCCCCTAATCCTAACCCGTATGCTAACACTAACCCGTACATAACACGTACACTCATCCTAAACCGTTGTCGTACCCTAACCTGTTCCCTAAACCGTCCCCGTCCCCCTCCCCTAACCCTAAACCGAACCCTAACCCTAACACTTACCCGAAGCCATACCCTCACCCGTCCCCTAATCCTATCCCGTACGCTAACACTAACCCGTACCCTAACACGTATGCTCACCCTAAACCGTTGTCGTACCCTAACCTGTACCCTAAACCGTCCCCATCCTCTAACCCTAACCCTAACCCTAACACTAACCCTAACCCTTACCCGAAGCCTTACCCTCACCCGTCCCCTAATCCTAATCCGTACGCTAACACTAACCCGTACCCTAACACGTACGCTCACCCTAAACCGTTGTCGTACCCTAACCTGTACCCTAAACCGTCCCCGTCCCCTAACCCTAACCCTAACCCTAACCGTAACCCTTACCCGAAGCCTTACCCTCACCCATCCCATAATCCTAACCCGTGCGCTAACACTAAACCATACCCTAAAACGTACACTCACCCTAAACCGTTGTCGTATACTAACCTGTACCCTAAACAGTCCCCGTCCCCTAACCCTAACCCTAACCCTAACCCTAACCCTAACCCTAACCCTTACCCGAAGCCTTACCCTCACCCGTCCCCTAATCCTAACCCGTACGCTAACACTAACCCGTACCCTAACACGTACGCTCACCCTAAACCGTTGTCGTACACTAACCTGTACCCTAAACCGTCCCCGTGCCCTAACCCTAATCCTAACCCTAACCCTAACCCTAACCCTAACCCTTACGTGAAGCCTTACCCTCACCCGTCCCCTAATCCTAACCCGTACGCTAACACTAACCCGTACCCTAAAACGTACGCTCACCCTAAACTGTTGTCGTACCCTAACCTGTACCCTAAACCGTCCCCGTTACCTAACCCTAACCCTAACCCTAACCATAACCCTAACCCTTACGTGAAGCCTTACCCTCACCCGTCCCCTAATCCTAACCCGTACGCTAACACTAACCCGTACCCTAACACGTACGCTCACCCTAAACCGTTGTCGTACCCTAACCTGTACCCTAAACCGTCCCCGTGCCCGTCCCCTAACCCTAACCCTAACCCTAACCCTAAACCTAACCCTATCCCGAAGCCTTACACTCACCCGTCCCCTAATCCTCACCCGTACGCTAACACTAATCCGTACCCTAACACGTACGCTCACCCTAAACCGTTTTCGTACACTAACCTGTACCCTAAACCGTCCCCATCCCCTAACCCTAACCCTAAACCTATCCCTAACCCTAACACTTACCCGAAGCCTTACCCTCACCCGTCCCCTAATCCTAACCCGTTCGCTAACGCTAACCCGTACCCTAACATGTACACTCACTCTAAACCGTTTTCGTACACTACTTGTACACTAAACCGTCCCCGTCCGCTAACCCTAACCCTAACCATAACCCTAACCCTTACCCGAAGCCTTACCCTCACCCGTCCCCTAATCCTAACCCGTATGCTAACACTAACCCGTACATAACACGTACACTCATCCTAAACCGTTGTCGTACCCTAACCTGTTCCCTAAACCGTCCCCGTCCCCCTCCCCTAACCCTAAACCGAACCCTAACCCTAACACTTACCCGAAGCCATACCCTCACCCGTCCCCTAATCCTATCCCGTACGCTAACACTAACCCGTACCCTAACACGTATGCTCACCCTAAACCGTTGTCGTACCCTAACCTGTACCCTAAACCGTCCCCATCCTCTAACCCTAACCCTAACCCTAACACTAACCCTAACCCTTACCCGAAGCCTTACCCTCACCCGTCCCCTAATCCTAATCCGTACGCTAACACTAACCCGTACCCTAACACGTACGCTCACCCTAAACCGTTGTCGTACCCTAACCTGTACCCTAAACCGTCCCCGTCCCCTAACCCTAACCCTAACCCTAACCGTAACCCTTACCCGAAGCCTTACCCTCACCCATCCCATAATCCTAACCCGTGCGCTAACACTAAACCATACCCTAAAACGTACACTCACCCTAAACCGTTGTCGTATACTAACCTGTACCCTAAACAGTCCCCGTCCCCTAACCCTAACCCTAACCCTAACCCTAACCCTTACCCGAAGCCTTACACTCACACGTCCCCTAATCCTAACCCGTACGCTAACACTAAACCGTACCCTAACACGTACGCTCACCCTAAACCGTTGACGTACCCTAACCTGTACCCGAAACCGTCCCCGTCCCCGTCCCCGTCCCCTAACCCTAACCCTAAACCTAACCCTAACCCTAACCCTTACCCGAAGCCTTACCCTCACCCGTCCCCTAATCCTAACCCGTACGCTAACACTAACCCGTACCCTAACACGTACGCTCACCCTAAACCATTGTCGTACCCTAACCGGTACCCTAAACCGTCCCCGTCCCCTAACCCTAACCCTAACCCTAACCCTAACACTTACCCGAAGCCTTACCCTCACACATCCCCTAATCCTAACCCGTACGCTAACACTAACCCGTACACTAACACGTACGCTCACCCTAAACCGTTGTCGTACCCTAACCTGTACCCTAAACCGTCCCCTTCCCCTAACCCTAAACCTAACCCAACCCTAACCCTAACCCTTACCCGAATCCTTACCCTCACCCGTCCCCTAATACTAACCCGTACGCTAAAACTAACCAGTACCTTAACACGTACGCTCACCCTAAACCGTTGTCGTACCCTAACCTGTACCCTAAACCGTCCCCGTCCCCTTCCCCTAACCCTAACCCTAACCCTAACCCTAACACTTACCCGAAGCCTTACACTCACCCGTCCCCTAATCCTAACCCGTACGCTAACACTAACCCGTACCATAACACGTACGCTCACCCTAAACCATTGTCGTACCCTAACCTGTACCCTAAACCGTCCCCGTCCCCTAACCCTAACCCTAACCCTAAACCTATCCCTAACCCTTACCGGAAGCCTTACCCTCACACGTCTCCTAATCCTAACCCGTACGCTAACACTAACCCGTACCCTAACACGTACCCTCACCCTAAAGCGTTGTTGAACCCTAACCTGTACCCTAAACCATCCCCGTGCCCGTCCCCTAACCCTAAACCTAACCCTAACCCTAACACTTACCCGAAGCCTTACCCTCACCCGTCCCCTAATCCTATCCCGTACGCTAACACTAACCCGTACCCTAACACGTACGCTCACCCTAAACCGTTGTCGTACCATAACCTGTACCCTAAACCGTCCCCGTCCTCTAACCCTAACCCTAACCCTAACACTAACCCTTACCCGAAGCCTTACACTCACCCGTCCCCTAATCCTAACCCGTACGCTAACACTAACCCGTACCCTAACACGTACGCTCACCCTAAACCGTTGTCGTACCGTAAACTGTACCCTAAACCGTCCCCGTCCCCTAACCCTAACCCTAACCCTAACCCTAACCCTTACCCGAAGCCTTACCCTCACACGTCCCATAATCCTAACCAGTGCGCTAACACTAAACCGTACCCTAAAACATACGCTCACCCTAAACCGTTGTCGTACCCTAACCTGTACCCTAAACCGTCCCTGTCCCCTAACCCTAACCCTAACCGTAACCCTTACCCGAAGCCTTACCCTCACCCGTCCCCTAATCCTAACCCGTACTCTAACACTAACCCGTACCCTAACACCTACGCTCACCATAAATTGTTGGCATACCCTAACCTGTACCCTAAACCGTCCCCGTGCCAGTCCCCTAACCCTAACCCTAACCCTAACCCTAACCCTTACCCGAAGCCTTACCCTCACCCATCCCCTAATCCTAACCCGTACGCTAACACTAAACCTTACCCTAAAACGTACGCTCACCCTAAACCGTTGTCATACCCTAACCTGTACCCTAAACCGTCCCCGTCCCCGTCCCCTAACCCTAACCCTAACCCTAACCCTTACCCGAAGCCTTACCCTCACCCGTCCCCTAATCCTAACCCGTACGCTAACAATAACCCGTACCCTAACACGTACGCTCACCCTAAACCGTTGTCGTACCCTAACCTGTACCCTAAACCGTGCCCGTCCCCTAACCCTAACCCTAACCCTAACCCTATCCCTAACCCTAACCCATACCCGAAGCCTTTCCCTCACCCGTCCCCTAATCCTAACCCTTACGCTAACACTAACCCGTACCCTAACACGTACGCTCACCCTAAACCGTTGTCGTACCCTAACCTGTACCCTAAACCGTCCCCGTCCCCTAACCCTAACCCTAACCCTAACCCTAACCCTAACCCTTACCGGAAGACTTACCCTCACACGTCTCCTAATCCCAATCCGTACGCTAACACTAACCCGTACCCTAACACGTACGCTCACCCTAAACCGTTTTCGTACCCTAACCTGTACGCTAAACCGTCCCCGTCCCCAAACCCTAACCCTAACCCTAACCCTAACCCTAACCCTAACCCGAAGCTTTACACTCACCCGGCACCTAATCCTAACCCATACGCTAACACTAACCCGTACCCTAACACGTACGCTCACCCTAAACCGTTGTCGTACCCTAACCTGTACCCTAAACCGTCCCCGTCCCCTAACACTAACCCTAACCCTAACCCTAACCCTTACCCGAAGCCTTACCCTCACCCGTCCCGTAATCCTAACCCGTACGCTAATACTAACACGTACCCTAACACGTACGCTCACCCTAAACCGTTGTCGTACCCTAACCTGTACCCTAAACCTTCCCCATCCCCGTCCCCTAACGCTAACCCTAACCCTAACCCTAACCCTTACCCGAAGCCTTACGCTCACCCGTCCCCTAATCCTAACCCGTACGCTAACACTAAACCGTACCCTAACACGCACGCTCACCCTAAACCGTTGTCGTACCCTAACCTGTACCCTAAACCGTCCCCGTCCCCGTCCCCTAACCATAACCCTAACCCTAACCCTAACCCTTACCCGAAGCCTTACCCTCACCCGTGCCGTAATCCTAAACCGTACGCTAACACTAACCCATACCCTAACACGTACGCTCAGCCTAAACCGTTGTCGTACCCTAACCTGTACCCTAAACCGTCCCCGTCCCCTAACCCGAACCGTAACCCTAACCCTAACCCTAACCCGAAGCCTTACCCTCACCCGTCCCCTAATCCTAACCCGTACGCTAACACTAATCCGTACCCTAACATGTACACTCACCCTAAATCGTTGTCGTACCCTAACATGTACCCTAAACCATCCCCGTATCCTAACCCTAAACCTAACCCTAAACATAACGCTAATCGTTACCCGAAGCCTTACCCTCACCCGTCCCCTAATCCTAACCCGTACGCTAACACTAACCCGTACCCTAACACGTACGCTCACCCTAAACCGTTGTCGTACACTAACCTGTACCCTAAACCGTCCCCGTCCCCTAACCCTAACCCTATCCCTAACCCTAACCCTAACCCTTACGTGAAGCCTTACCCTCACCCGTCCCCTAATCCTAACCCGTACGCTAACACTAACCCGTACCCTAAAACGTACGCTCACCCTAAACTGTTGTCGTACCATAACCTGTACCCTAAACCGTCCCCGTTACCTAACCCTAACCCTAACCCTAACCCTAACCCTAACCCTAACCCTTACGTGAAGCCTTACCCTCACCCGTCCCCTAATCCTAACCCGTACGCTAACACTAACCCGTACCCTAACACGTACGCTCACCCTAAACCGTTGTCGTACCCTAACCTGTACCCTAAACCGTCCCCGTGCCCGTCCCCTAACCCTAACCCTAACCCTAACCCTAAACCTAACCCTATCCCGAAGCCTTACACTCACCCGTCCCCTAATCCTCACCCGTACGGTAACACTAATCCGTACCCTAACACGTACGCTCACCCTAAACCGTTTTCGTACACTAACCTGTACCCTAAACCGTCCCCATCCCCTAACCCTAACCCTAAACCTATCCCTAACCCTAACACTTACCCGAAGCCTTACCCTCACCCGTCCCCTAATCCTAACCCGTTCGCTAACGCTAACCCGTACCCTAACACGTACACTCACTCTAAACCGTTTTCGTACACTACTTGTACACTAAACCGTCCCCGTCCGCTAACCCTAACCCTAACCATAACCCTAACCCTTACCCGAAGCCTTACCCTCACCCGTCCCCTAATCCTAACCCGTATGCTAACACTAACCCGTACATAACACGTACACTCATCCTAAACCGTTGTCGTACCCTAACCTGTTCCCTAAACCGTCCCCGTCCCCGTCCCCTAACCCTAACCCTAACCCTAACCCTAACCCTTACCCGAAGCCTTACCCTCACCCGTCCCCTAATCCTAACCCGTACGCCAACACTTACCCGTACACTAACACGTACGCTCACCCTAAAACGTTGTCGTACAATAACCTGTACCCTAAACCGTCCCCATCCCCTAACCCTAACCCTAACCCTAACCCTAACCCTTATCCGAAGCCTTACCCTCACCCGTCCCCTATTCGTAACCCGTACGCTAACACTAAACCGTACCCTAACACGTACGCTCACCCAAAACCGTTGTCATACCCTAACCTGTACCGTAATCCGTCCCCGTCCCCTAACCCTAACCCTAACCATAACCCTAACCCTAACCCTTACCCGAAGCCTTACCCTCACCCGTCCCCTAATCCTCACCCGTACGCTAACACTAACCCGTACCCTAACACGTACGCTCTTCTTAAACCTTTGTCGTAGGCTAACCTGTACCCTAAACCGTCCCCGTCCCCGTCCCCTAACCCTAACCCTAACCCTAAACCTTAGCCAAAGCCTTACCCTCACCCGTCCCCTAATCCTAAACCGTACCCTAACACTAACCCGTACCCTAACACGTACACTCACCTTAAACCGTTGTCGTACCCTAACCTGTACCCTAAACCGTCCCCGTGCCCGTCCCCTAACCCTAAGGTAACCCTAACCTTAACCCTTACCCGAAGCATTACCCTCACCCTTCCCCTAATCCTAACCCGTACGCTAACACTAACCCGTACCCTAACACGTACGCTCACCCTAAACCGTTGTCGTACCCTAACCTGTACCCTAAACAGTCCCCGTCCCCTAACCCTAACCCTAACCCTAACCCTAACCCTTACCCGAAGCCTTACACTCACCCGTCCCCTAATCCTCACCCGTACGCTAACACTAACCCGTACCCTAACACGTACGCTCACCCTAAACCTTTGTCGTACCCTAACCTGTACCCTAAACCGTCCCCTAACCCTAACCCTAACCCTAACCCTAACCCTTACCCGAAGCCTTACCCTCACCCGTCCCCTTATGCTAACCCGTACGCGTACACTAACCCGTACCCTAACACGTACCCTCACCCTAAATTGTTGTCGTACCCTAACCTGTACCCTAAACCGTCCCCGTCCCCTAACCCTAACCCTAACCCTAACCCTAACCCTTACCCGAAGCCTTATCCTCACCCGTCCCCTAATCCTAACCCGTACGCTAACACTAACCCGTACCCTAACACGTACGCTCACCCTAAACCGTTGATATACCCTAAACTGTACCCTAAACCGTCCCCGTCCCCTAACCCTAACCCTAACCCTAACCCTAACCCAAACCCGTACCCGAAGCCTTACACTCACCCGTCTCCTAATCCTAACCCGTACGCGAACACTAAACCGTACCCTAACACGTACGCTCACCCTAAACTGTTGTCGTACCCTAACCTGTACCCTAAACCGTCCCCGTCCCCTAACCCTAACCCTAACCCTAACCCTAACTTTTACCCGAAGCCTTACCCTCAACCGTCCCCTAATCCTAACCCGTACGCTAACACTAACCCGTACCCTAACACGTACGCTCACCCTAAACCGTTGTCGTACCCTAACCTGTACCCTAATCAGTCCCCGTCCCCTAACCCTAACCCTAACCCTAACCCTAACCCTTACCCGAAGCCTTACCCTCACACGTCCCCTAATCCTAACCCGTACGCTAACACTAACACGTACCCTAACACGTACCCTCACCCTAAACCGTTGTCGTACCCTAACCTGTACCCTAAACCGTCCCCGTCCCCTAACCCTAACCCTAACCCTAACCCTAACACTTACCCGAAGCCTTACCCTCACCCGTCCCCTAATCCTAACCCGTACGCTAACACTAACCCGTACCCTAACACGTACCCTTACCCTAAACCGTTGTCGTACCCTAACCTGTACCCTAAACCGTCCCCGTCCCCGTCCCCGTCCCCTAACCCTAACCCTAAACCTAACCCTTACCCGAAGCCTTACCCTCACCCGTCCCCTAATCCTAACCCGTACGCTAACACTAACCCGTACCCTAACACGTACGCTCACCATAAACCGTTGTCGTACCCTAACCTGTACCCTAAACCGTCCCTGTCCCCGTCCCCTAACCCTAACCCTAACCCTAACACTAACCCTAACCCTTACCCGAAGCCTTACCCTCACCCGTCCCCTAATCCTAACCCGTACGCTAACACTGACCCGTACCCTAACACGTACGCTCACCATAAACCGTTGTCGTACCCTAACCTGTACCCTAAACCGTCCCTGTCCCCGTCCCCTAACCCTAACCCTAACACTAACCCTAACCCTTACCCGAAGCCTTACCCTCACCCGTCCCCTAATCCTAACCCGTACGCTAACACTAACCCGTACCCTAACACGTACCCTCAACCTAAACCGTTGTCGTACCCTAACCTGTACCCTAAGCCGTCCCCGTCCCCTAACCCTAAGCTTAACCCTAACCCTAACCCTTACCCGAAGCCTTACCCTCACCCGTCCCCTAATCCTAAACCGTACGTTAACACTAACCCGTACCCTAACACGTACCCTCACCCTAAACCGTTGGCGTACCCTAAACTGTACCCTAAACCGTCCCCGTCCCCTAACCCTAACTCTAACCCTAACCCTAACCCTAACTCTTACCCGAAGCCTTACCCTCACCCGTCCCCTAATCCTAACCCGTACGCTAACACTAACCTGTACCCTAACACGTACGCTCACCCTAAACCGTTGTCGTACACTAACCTGTACCCTAAACCGTCCCTGTCCCCGTCCCCTAACCCTAACCCTAACACTAACCCTAACCATTACCCGAAGCCTTACCCTCACCCGTCCCCTAATCCAACCCGTACGCTAACAATAACCCGTACCCTAACACGTACGCTCACCGTAAACCGTTTTCGTACCCTAACCTGTACCCTAAACCGTCCCCGTCCCCTAACCCTAACCCTAATACTAACACTAACCCTAACCCTTACCCGAAGCCTTACCCTCACCCGTCTCCTAATCCTAACCCGTACGCTAACACTAACCCGTACCCTAACAGGTAAGCTCACCATAAACCGTTGTCGTACCTTAACCTGTACCCTAAACTGTCCCCGTCCCCGTCCCCGTCCCCTAACCCTAACCCTAACACTTACCCGAAGCCTTACCCTCACCCGTCCCCTAATCCTAAACCGTACCCTAACACTAACCCATACCCTAACATGTACACTCACCTTAAACCGTTGTCGTACCCTAACCTGTACCCTAAACCGTCCCCGTGCCCGTCCCCTAACCCTAAGGTAACCCTAACCTTAACCCTTACCCGAAGCCTTACCCTTACCCTTCCCCTAATCCTAACCCGTATGCTAACACTAACCCGTACCCTAACACGTACGCTCACCCTAAACCGTTGTCGTACCCTAACCTGTACCCTAAACCATCCCCGTCCCCTAACCCTAACCCTAACCCTAACCCCAAGCCTTACCCGAAGCCTTACACTCACCCGTCCCCTAATCCTCACCCGTACGCTAACACTAACCCGTACCCTAACACGTACGCTCACCCTAAACCTTTGTCGTACCCTAACCTGTAACCTAAACCGTCCCCTAAACCTAACCCTAACCCTAACCCTAACCCTAACCCTAACCCTAAACCTTACCCGAAGAGTTACCCTCACCCGTCCCCTTATCCTAACCCGTACGCGTACACTAACCCGTACCCTAACACGTACCCTCACCCTAAAGTGTTGTCGTACCCTAACCTGTACCCTAAACCGTCCCCGTCCCCTAACCCTAACCCTAACCCTAACCCTAACCCTTACCCGAAGCCTTATCCTCACCCGTCCCCTAATCCTAACCCGTACGCTAACACTAACGCGTACCGTAACACGTACGCTCACTCTAAACCGTTGTCGTACCCTAACCTGTACCCTAAACCGTCCCCGTCCCCTAACCCTAACCCTAACCCTAACCCTAACCCTTACCCGAAGCCTTACCCTCACCCGTCCCCTAACCTAACCCGTACGCTAACACTATACCGTACCCTAACACGTACGATCACCCTAAACCGTTGTCGTACCCTAACCTGTACCCTAAACCGTCCCCGTCCCCGTCCCCTAACCCTAACCCTAACCCTAAACCTAACCCTTACCCGAAGCCTTACCCTCACCCGTCCCATAATCCCAACCCGTACGCTAACACTAACCCGTACCCTAACACGTACCCTCACCCTAAACCGTTGTCGTACCTTAACCTGTACCCTAAACCGTCCCCGTGCCCGTCCCCTAACCCTAACCCTAATCCTAACCCTAACCCTTTCCCGAAGCCTTACCCTCACCCGTCCCCTAATCCTAACCCGTACGCTAACAATAACCCGTACCCTAACACGTACGCTCACCCTAAACCGTTGTCGTACACTAACCTGTACCCTAAAGCGTCCCCATCCCCTAACCCTAACCCTAACCCTAACCCTAACCCTAAATCTTACCCGAAGACTTACACTCACCCGTCCCCTAATCCTCACCCGTACCCTAACACTAACCCGTACCCTAACACGTACGCTCACCCTAAACCTTTGTCGTACCCTAACCTGTACCCTAAACCGTCCCCGTCCCCTAACCCTAACCCTAACCCTAACCCTAACCCTAACCCTTACCCGAAGCCTTACCCTCACCCGTCCCCTAATCCTAACCCGTACGCTAACACTAACCCGTACCCTAACACGTACGCTCATCCTAAACCGTTGTCGTAGGCTAACCTGTACCCTAAACCATCCCCGTCCCCGTCCCCTAACCCTAACCCTAACCCTAACCCTTACCCGAAGCCTTACTCTCACCCGTCCCCTAATCCTAAACCGTACGCTAACACTAACCCGTACCCTAACACGTACGCTCACCCTAAATCGTTGTCGTACCCTAACCTGTACCCTTAACCGTCCCCGTCCCCTAACCCTAACCCTAACCCTCACCCTAACCCTAACACTTACCCAAAGCCTTACCCTCACCCGTCCCCTAATCCTAACCCGTACGCTAACAGTAACCCATACCCTAACACGTACGCTCACCCTAAACCGTTGTCTTACCCTAACCTCTACCCTAAACAGTCCCCGTGCCCGTCCCCTAACCCTAACCCTAACCCTAACCCTAACCCTTACCCGAAGTCTTACCCTCACCCGTCACCTAATCCTACCCCGTACGCTAACACTAACCCGTACCCTAACACGTACGCTCACCCTAAACCGTTGTCGTACCCTAACCTGTACCCTAAACCGTCCCCGTCCCCTAACCCTAACCCTAACCCTAACCCTAACCCTAACCCTTACCCGAAGCCTTACCCTCACCCGTCCCCTAATCCTAACCCGTACGCTAAAACTAACCCGTACCTTAACTCGTACGCTCACCCTAAACCGTTGTCGTATCCTAACCTGTACCCTAAACCGTCCCCGTCCCCGTCCCCTAACCCTAACCCTAACCCTAACCCTTACCCGAAGCCTTACCCTCACCCGTCCCCTAATCCTAACCTGTACGCTAACACTAACCCGTACCCTAACACGTACGCTCACCCTAAACCGTTGTCGTACCCTAACCTATACCCTAAACCATCCCCGTCCCCGTCCCCTAACCCTAACCCTAACCCTAACCCTAACCCTAACCCTTACCCGAAGCCTTACCCTCACCCGTCCCCTAATCCTAACCCGTGCGCTAACACTAACGCGCTCCCTAACACGTACGCTCACCCTAAACTGTTGTCGTACCTTAAACTGTACCCTAAACCGTCCCCGTCCCCTAACCCTAACCCTAAACCTAACCCTAATCCTAACCCTTGCCCGAAGGCTTACCCTCACCCGTCCCCTAATCCTAACACGTACGCTAACACTAACCCGTACCCTAACACGTACGCTCACCCTAAACTGTTGACGTATATTAACCTGTACCCTAAACCATCCCCGTCCCCGTCCCCTAACCCTTAGCCTAAACCTAACCCTAACCCTTACCCGAAGCCTTACCCTCACCCGTCACCTAATCCTAACCCGTACGCTAACACTAACCCGTACCCTAACACGTACGCTCACCCTAAACCGTTGTCGTACCCTAACCTGTACCCTAAACCGTCACCGTCCCCTAACCCTATCCCTAACCCTAACCCTAACCCTTACCCGAATCCTTACACTCACCCGTCCCCTAATCCTCACCCGTACGTTAACACTAACCCGTACCCTAACACGTACGCTCACCCTAAACTTTTGTCGTACCCTAACCTGTACCCTAAACTGTCCCCTAACCCTAACCCTAACCCTAACCCTAACCCTAACCCTAACCCTTACCCGAAGCCTTACCTCACCCGTCCCCTAATCCTAACCCGTACGCTAACACTAACCCGTACCCTTACACGTACGCTCACCCTAAACCGTTGTCGTACACTAACCTGTACCCTAAACCGTCCCCGTCCCCTAACCCTAACCCTAACCCTAACCCTAACCCTTACCCGAAGCCTTACCCTCACCCGTCCCCTAATCCTAACCCGTAAGCTAACACTAACCCGTACCCTAACACGTACCCTCACACTAAACCGTTGTCGTACCCTAACCTGTACCCTAAACTGTCCCCGTCCCCTAACCCTAACCCTAACCCTAACCTTTACCCGAAGCCTTATCCTCACCCGTCGCCTAATCCTAACCCGTACGCTAACACTAACCCGTACCCTAACACGTAGGCTCACCCTAAACCGTTGACGTACCCCAAACTGTACCCTAAACCGTCCCCGTCCCCTAACCCTAACCCTAACCCTAACCCTTACCCGAAGCCTTACACTCACCCGTCCCCTAATCCTAACCCGTACGCGAACACTAAACCGTACCCTAACACGTACGCTCACCCTAAACTGTTGTCGTACCCTAACCTGTACCCTAAACCGTCCCCGTCCCCTAACCCTAACCCTAACCCTAACTTTTACCCGAATCCTTACCCTCAACCGTCCCCTAATCCTAACCCGTACGCTAACACTAACCCGTACCCTAACACGTACGCTCACCCTAAACCGTTGTCGTACCCTAACCTGTACCCTAAACCGTCCCCGTCCTCTAACCCTAACCCTAACACTAACCCTAACCCTTACCCGAAGCCTTACCCTCACCCGTCCCCTAATCCTAACCCGTACGCTAACACTAACCCGTACCCTAACACGTACCCTCAACCTAAACCGTTGTCGTACCCTAACCTGTACCCTAAACCGTCCCCGTCCCCTAACCCTAACCCTAACCCTAACCCTTACCCGAAGCCTTACCCTCACCCGTCCCCTAATCCTAACCCGTACGCTAACACTAACCCGTACCCTAACACCTACCCTCACCCTAAACCGTTGTCGTACCCTAACCTGTACCCTAAACCGTCCCCGTCCCCTAACCCTAACCCTAACCCTAACCCTAACCCTAACTCTTACCCGAAGCCTTACCCTCACCCGTCCACTAATCCTAACCCGTACGCTAACACTAACCTGTACCCTAACACGTACGCTCACCCTAAACCGTTGTCGTACACTAACCTGTACCCTAAACCGTCCCCGTCCCCGTCCCCGTCCCCTAACCCTAACCCGAAACCTAACCCTTACCCAAAGCCTTACCCTCACCCGTCCCCTAATCCTAACCCGTACGCTAACACTAACCCGTACCCTAACACGTACGCTCACCATAAACCGTTGTCGTACCCTAACCTGTACCCTAAACCGTCCCTGTCCCCTTCCCCTAACACTAACCCTAACACTAACCCTAACCCTTACCCGAAGCCTTACCCTCAACCATCCCCTAATCCAACCCGTACGCTAACACTAACCCGTACCCTAACACGTACGCTCACCGTAAACCGTTTTCGTACCCTAACCTGTACCCTAAACCGTCCCCGTCCCCTAACCCTAACCCTAACCCTAACACTAACCCTAACCCTTACCCGAAGCCTTACCCTCACCCGTCCCCTAATCCTAACCCGTACGCTAACACTAACCCGTACCCTAACAGGTAAGCTCACCATAAACCGTTGTCGTACCTTAACCTGTACCCTAAACCGTCCCCGTCCCCGTCCCCTAACCCTAACCCTAACCCTAACCCTTACCCGAAGCCTTACCCTCACCCGTCCCCTAATCCTAAACCGTACCCTAACACTAACCCATACCCTAACACGTACACTCACCTTAAACCGCTGTCGTACCCTAACCTGTACCCTAAACCGTCCCCGTGCCCGTCCCCTAACCCTAAGGTAACCCTAACCTTAACCCTTACCCGAAGCCTTACCCTCACCCTTCCCCTAATCCTAACCCGTACGCTAACACTAACCCGTACCCTAACACGTACACTCACCCTAAACCGTTGTCGTACCCTAACCTGTACCCTAAACCGTCCCCGTCCCCTAACCCTAACCCTAACCCTAACCCTAACCCTTACCCGAAGCCTTACACTCACCCGTCCCCTAATCCTCACCCGTACGCTAACACTAACCCGTACCCTAACACGTACGCTCACCCTAAAACTTTGTCGTACCCTAACCTGTACCCTAAACCGTCCCCTAACCCTAACCCTAACCCTAACCCTAACCCTAACCCTAACCCTTACCCGAAGAGTTACCCTCACCCGTCCCCTTATCCTAACCCGTACGCGTACACTAACCCGTACCCTAACACGTACCTTCACCCTAAACTGTTGTCGTACCCTAACCTGTACCCTAAACCGTCCCCGTCCCCTAACCCTAACCCTAACCCTAAACCTAACCCTTACCCGAAGCCTTATTCTCACCCGTCCCCTAATCCTAACCCGTACGCTAACACTAACCCGTACCCTAACACGTACGCTCACTCTAAACCGTTGTCGTACCCTAACCTGTACCCTAAACCGTCCCCGTCCCCTAACCCTAACCCTAACCCTAACCCTTAACCGAAGCCTTACCCTCACCCGTCCCCTAATCCTAACCCGTACGCTAACACTAACCCGTACCCTAACACGTACCCTCACCCTAAACCGTTGTCGTACCCTAACCTGTACCCTAAACCGTCCCCGTCCCCTAACCCTAACCCTAACCCTAACCCTAACCCTTACCCGAAGCCTTACCCTCACCCGTCCACTAACCTAACCCGTACGCTAACGGTATACCGTACCCTAACACGTACGCTCACCCTAAACCGTTGTCGTACCCTAACCTGTACCCTAAACCGTCCCCGTCCCCGTCCCCTAACCCTAACCCTAACCCTAAACCTAACCCTTACCCGAAGCCTTACCCTCACCCGTCCCATAATCCCAACCCGTACGCTAACACTAACCCGTACCCTAACACGAACCCTCACCCTAAACCGTTGTCGTACCTTAACCTGTACCCTAAACCGTCCCCCGCCCGTCCCCTAACCCTAACCCTAACCCTAACCCTAACCCTTTCCCGAAGCCTTACCCTCACCCGTCCCCTAATCCTAACCCGTACGCTAACACTAACCCGTACCCTAACACGTACGCTCACCCTAAACCGTTGTCGTACACTAACCTGTACCCTAAAGCGTCCCCGTCCCGTAACCCTAACCCTAAGCCTAACCCTAACCCTAAACCTTACCCGAAGACTTACACTCACCCGTCCCCTAATCCTCACCCGTACCCTAACACTAACACGTACCCTAACACGTACGCTCACCCTAAACCTTTGTCGTACCCTAACCTGTACCCTAAACCGTCCCCGTCCCTTAACCCTAACCCTAACCCTAACCCTAACCCTAACCCTTACCCGAAGCCTTACCCTCACCCGTCCCCTAATCCTAACCCGTACGCTAACACTAACCCGTACCCTAACACGTACGTTCATCCTAAACCGTTGTCGTAGGCTAACCTGTAACCTAAACAGTCCCCGTGCCCGTCCCCTAACCCTAACCCTAACCCTAACCCTTACCCGAAGTCTTACCCTCACCCGTCACCTAATCCTAACACGTACGCTAACACTAACCCGTACCCTAACACGTACGCTCACCCTAAACCGTTGTCGTACCCTAACCTGTACCCTAAACCGTGCCCGTCCCCTAATCCTAACCCTAACCCTAACCCTAACCCTAACCCTTACCCGAAGCCTTACCCTCACCCGTCCCCTAATCCTAACCCGTACGCTAACACTAACCCGTACCCTTACACGTACGCTCACCCTAAACCGTTGTCGTACCCTAACCTGTACCCTAAACCGTCCCCGTCCCCTAACCCTAACCCTAACCCTAACCCTAACCCTTACCCGAAGCCTTACACTCACCCGTCCCCTAATCCTAACCCGTAAGCTATCACTAACCCGTACCCTAACACGTACCCTCACCCTAAACCGTTGTCGTACCCTAACCTGTACCCTAAACTGTCCCCGTCCCCTAACCCTAACCCTAACCCTAAACCTTACCCGAAGCCTTATCCTCACCCGTCCCCTAATCCTAACCCGTACGCTAACACTAACCCGTACCCTAACACGTAGGCTCACCCTAAACCGTTGACGTACCCTAAACTGTACCCTAAACCGTCCCCGTCCCCTAAACCTAACCCTAACCCTAATCCTAACCCTTACCCGAAGCCTTACCCTCACCCGTCCCCTAACCTAACCCGTACGCTAACACTATACCGTACCCTAACTCGTACGCTCACCCAAAACCGTTGTCGTACCCTAACCTGTACCCTAAACCGTCCCCGTGCCCGTCCCCTAACCCTAACCCTAACCCTAAACCTAACCCTTTCCCGAAGCCTTACCCTCACCCGTCCCATAATCCCAACCCGTACGCTAACACTAACCCGTACCCTAACACGTACGCTCACCCTAAACCGTTGTCGTACACTAACCTGTACCCTAAAGCGTCCCCGTCCCCTAACCCTAACCCTAAACCTAACCCTAACCCTAAACCTTACCCGAAGACTTACACTCACCCGTTCCCTAATCCTCACCCGTACCCTAACACTAACCCGTACCCTAACACGTACGCTCACCCTAAACCTTTGTCATACCCTAACCTGTACCCTAAACCGTCCCGGTCCCCTAACCCTAACCCTAACCCTAACCCTAACTCTAACCCTTACCCGAAGCCTTACCCTCACCCGTCCCCTAATCCTAACCCGTACGCTAACACTAACCCGTACCCTAACACGTACGCTCATCCTAAACCGTTGTCATAGGCTAACCTGTACCCTAAACCGTCCCCGTCCCCTAACCCTAACCCTAACCCTAACTCTAACCCTTACCCGAAGCCTTCCCCTCACCCGTCCCCTAATCCTAAAGCGTACGCTAACACTAACCCGTACCCTAACACGTACGCTCACCCTAAATCGTTGTCGTACCCTAACCTGTACCCTTAACCGTCCCCGTCCCCTAACCCTAACCCTAACCCTAACCCTAACCCTAACACTTACCCGAAGCCTTACCCTCACCCGTCCCCTAATCCTAACCCGTACGCTAACACTAACCCGTACCCTAACACGTACGCTCACCCTAAACCGTTGTCTTACCCTAACCTGTACCCTAAACAGTCCCCGTGCCCGTCCCCTAACCCTAACCCTAACCCTAACCCTAACCCTTACCCGAAATCTTACCCTCACCCGTCCCCTAATCCTAACCTGTACGCTAACACTAACCCGTACCCTAACACGTACGCTCACCCTAAACCGTTGTCGTACCCTAACCTGTACCCTAAACAGTCCCCGTCCCCTAACCCTAACCCTAACCCTCACCCTAATCCTAACCCTGACCCGAAGCCTTACCCTCACCCGTCCCCTAATCCTAACCCGTACGCTAACACTAACCTGTACCTTAACACGTACGCTCACCCTAAACCGTTGTCGTATCCTAACCTGTACCCTAAACCGTCTTCGTCCCCATCCCCTAACCCTAACCCTAACCCTAACCCTTACCCGAAGCCTTACCCTCACCCGTCCCCTTATCCTAACCCGTACGCTAACACTAACCCGTACCCTAACACGTACGCTCACCCTAAACCGTTGTCGTACCATAACCTGTACCCTAAACCATCCCCGTCCCCGTCCCCTAACCCTAACCCTAACGCTAACCCTAACCCTAACACTTACCCGGGCCTTACCCTCACCCGTCCCCTAATCCTAACCCGTGTGCTAACACTAACGCGCTCCCTAACACGTACGCTCACCCTAAACTGTTGTCGTACCTTAAACTGTACCCTAAACCATCCCCGTCCCCTAACCCTAATCCTAAACCTAACCCTAATCCTAACCCTTACCCGAAGGCTTACCCTCACCCGTCCCCTGATCCTAACACGTACGCTAACACTAACCCGTACCCTAACACGTACGCTCACCCTAAACAGTTGACGTACCCTAACCTGTACCCTAAACCATCCCCGTCCCCGTCCCCTAACCCTAACCCTAAACCTAACCCTAACCCTTACCCGAAGCCTTACCCTCACCCGTCCCCTAATCCTAACCCGTACGCTAACACTAACCCATACCCTAACACGTACGCTCACCCTAAACCGTTGTCGTACCCTGACCTGTACCCTAAACCGTCCCCGTCCCCGTCCCCTAACCCTAACACTAACCCTAACCCTTACACGAAGCCTTACCCTCACCCGTCCCCTAATCCTAAACCGTATGCTAACACTAACCCGTACCCTAACACATACGCTCACCCTAAACCGTTGTCGTACCCTAACCTGTACCCTAAACCGTCCCCGTCCCCTAACCCTAACACTAACCCTAAACCTTACCCGAAGCCTTACCCTCACCCGTCCCCTAATCCTAACCCGTACGCTAACACTAATCCGTACCCTAACACGTACCCTCACCCTAAACCGTTGTCGTACCCTAACCTGTACCCTAAACCGTCCCCGTGCCCGTCCCCTAACCCTAACCCTAACACTAACCCTAACCCTTTCCCGAAGCCTTACCCTCACCCGTCCCCTAATCCTAACCCGTAAGCTAACACTAACCCGTACCCTAACACGTACCCTCACCCTAAACCGTTGTCGTACCCTAACCTGTACCCTAAACTGTCCCCGTCCTCTAACCCTAACCCTAACCCTTACCCGAAGCCTTATCCTCACCCGTCCCCTAATCCTAACCCGTACGCTAACACTAACCCGTACCCTAACACGTAGGCTCACACTAAACCTTTGACGTACCCTAAACTGTACCCTAAACCGTCCCCGTCCCCTAACCCTAACCCTAACCCTTACCCAAAGCCTTACACTCACCCGTCCCGTAATCCTAACCCGTACGCTAACACTAAACCGTACCCTAACACGTACGCTCACCCTAAACCGTTGTCGTACCCTAACCTGTACCCTAAACCGTCTCCGTCCCCTAACCCTAACCATAACCCTAACCCTAAATTTTACCCGAAGCCTTACCCTCAACCGTCCCCTAATCCTAACCCGTACGCTAACACTAACCCGTACCCTAACACGTACGCTCACCCTAAACCGTTGTCGTACCCTAACCTGTACCCTAAACCGTCCCCGTCCCCGTCCCCGTCCCTTAACCCTAACCCTAATCCTAACCCTAACCCTAACCCTTACCCGAAGCCTTACACTCACCCGTCCCTTAATCCGCATCCGTACCCTAACACTACCCGTACCCTAACACGTACGCTCACACTAAATTTTGTCGTACCCTAACCTGTACCCTAAACCGTCCCCGTCCCCTAACCCTAACCCTAACCCTAACCCTAACCCTTACCCGAAGCCTTACCCTCACCCGTCCCCTAATCCTAACCCGTACGCTAACACTAACCCATACCCTAACACGTACGATCATCCGAAACCGTAGTCGTAGCCTAACCTGTACCCTAAAACGTCCCCGTCCCCTAACCCTAACCCTAACCCTAACCCTTACCCGAAGCCTTACCCTCACCTGTCCCCTAATCCTAACCCGTACGCTAACACTAACCCGTACCCTAACACGTACGCTCACCCTAAATTGTTGTCGTACCCTAACCTGTACCCAAAACCGTCCCCGTCCCCTAACCCTAACCCTAACCCTAACCCTAACCCTTACCCGAAGCCTTACACTCACCCGTCCCCTAATCCTAACCCGTACCCTAACACTAACCCGTACCCTAACACGTACGCTCACCTTAAACCGCTGTCGTACCCTAACCTGTACCCTAAACCGTCCCCGTGCCCGTCCCCTAACCCTATGCCTAACCCTAACCCTAACCCTAACCCTAACCCGAAGCCTTACCCTCACCCGTCCCCTAATCCTAACCCGTACGCGAACACTAACCAGTACCCTAACATGTACCCTCACCCTAAACTGTTGTCGTACCCTAACCTGTACCCTAAACCGTCCCCGTCCCCTAACCCTAACCCTAACCCTAAACCTAACCCTTACCCGAAGCCTTATCCTCACCCGTCCCCTAATCCTAACCCGTACGCTAACACTAACCCGTACCCTAACACGTACGCTCACCCTAAAACGTTGACGTACACTAAACTGTACCCTAAACCGTCGCCGTCCCCTAACCCTAACCCTAACCCTTACCCGAAGCCTTACACTCACCCGTCCCCTAATCCTAACCCGTACGCTAACACTAAAACGTACCCTAACACGTACGCTCACCCTAAACCATTGTCGTACCCTAACCTGTACCCTAAACCGTCCCCGTCCCCGTCCCCGTCCCCTAACCCTAACCCTAACCCTAACCCTTACCCGAAGCCTTACACTCACCCGTCCCTTAATCCTCATCCGTACCCTAACACTAACCCGTACCCTAACACGTACGCTCACCCTAAACCTTTGTCGTACCCTAAACTGTACCCTAAACCGTCCCCGTCCCCTAACCCTAACCCTAACCCTAACCCTAACACTTACCCGAAGCCTTAACCTCACCCGTCCCCTAATCCTAACCCGTAAGCTAACACTAACCCGTACCCTAACACGTACACTCACCCTAAACCGTTGTCGTACCCTAACCTGTACCCTAAACCGTCCCCTTGCCCGTCCCCTAACCCTAACCCTAACCCTAACCCTAACCCTTACCCGAAGCCTTACCCTCACCCGTCCCCTAATCCTAACCCGTACGCTAACACTAACCCGTACCCTAACACGTACGCTCACCCTAAACCGTTGTCGTACCCTAACCTGTACCCTAAACCGTCCCCGTCCCCTAACCCTAACCCTAACCCTAACCCTAAACCTTACCCGAAGCCTTACCCTCACCCGTCCCCTAATCCTAACCCGTACGCTAACACTAACCCATACCCTAACACGTACCCTCACCCTAAACATTTGTCGTACCCTAACCTGTACCCTAAACTGTCCCCGTCCTCTAACCCTAACCCTAACCCTAACCCTAACCCTAACACTTACGCGAAGCCTTACCCTCACCCGTCCCCTAATCCTAACCCGTACGCTAACACTAACCCGTACCCTAACACGTACGCTCACCCTAAACCGTTGACGTACCCTAAACTGTACCCTAAACCGTCCCCGTCCCCTAACCCTAACCTTAACCCTAACCCTTACCCGAAGCCTTACACTCACCCATCCCCTAATCGTAACCCGTACGCTAACACTAAACCGTACCCTAACACGTACGCTCACCGTAAACCGTTGTCGTACCCTAACCTGTACCCTAAAACGTCCCCGTCCCCTAACCCTAACCCTAACCCTAACCCTAACCCTTACCCGAAGCCTTACCCACACCCGTCCCCTAATCCTAACCCGTACGCTAACACTAACCCGTACGCTAACACGTACGCTCACCCTAAACCGTTGTCGTACCCCAACCTGTACCCTAAACCATCCCCGTCCCCGTCCCCTAACCCTAACCCTAACCCTAACCCTAAGCCTTACCCGAAGCCTTAACCTCACCCGTCCCCTAATCCTAACCCGTGCGCTAACACTAACCCGCTGCCTAACACGTACGCTCACCATAAACCGTTGTCGTACCCTAACCTGTACCCTAAACCGTCCCTGTCCCCGTCCCCTAACCCTAACCCTAAACCTAACACTAACCCTAACCCTTACCCGAAGCCTTACCCTCACCCGTCCCCTAATCCTAACCCGTACGCTAACACTAACCCGTACCCTAACACGTACGCTCACCCTAAACCGTTGTCGTACCCTAACCTGTACCCTAAACCGTCCCGTCCCCGTCCCCTAAACCTAACCCTAACCCTAACCTTTACCCTAAACCTTACCCTCACCCGTCCCCTAATCCTAACACGTACGCCAACACTAACCCGTACCCTAACACGTACGCTCACCCTAAACGGTTGTCGTACACTAACCTGTACCCTAAACCGTCCCCGTCCCCTAACCCGAACCCTAACCCTAACACTAACCCTTACCCGAAGCCTTACCCTCACCCGTCCCCTAATCCTAAACCGTACCCTAACACTAACCCGTACCCTAACACGTACGCTCACTTTAAACCGTTGTCGTACACTAACCTGTACCCTAAACCGTCCCCGTCCCCTAACCCTAACCCTAACCCTAACCCTAACACTTACCTGAAGCCTTACCCTCACCCGTCCCCTAATCCTAAACCGTACGCTAACACTAACCCGTACCCTAACACGTATGCTCACCCTAAACCGTTGTCGTACCCTAACCTGTACCCTAAACCGTCACCGTCCCCTAACCCTAACCCTAACCCTAAACCTAAACCTTACCCGAAGCCTTACCTTCACCCGTCCCCGAATCCTAACCCGCACGCTAACACTAACCCGTACCCTAACACGTACGCTCACCCTAAACCGTTGTCGTACCCTAAACTGTACCCTAAACCGTCCCCGTCCCCTAACCCTAACCCTAACACTAACCTTAACCCTAATCCTTACCCGAAGCCTTACACTCACCCCTCCCCTAATCCTAACCCATACGCTAACACTAACCCGTACCCTAACACGTACGCTCACCCTAAACCGTTGTCGTACCCTAACCTGTACCCTAAACCATCCCCGTCCCCATCCCCTAACCCTAACCCTAACCCTAACCCTCACCCGAAGCCTTACCCTCACCCGTCCCCTAATCCTAACCCGTACGCTAACACTAACGCGTACCCTAACACGTACGCTCACCCTAAACCGTTGTCGTACACTAACCTGTACCCTAAACCGTCCCCGTGCCCGTCCCCTAACCCTAAGCCTAACCCTAACCCTAAACCTTACCCGAAGCCTTACCCTCACCCTTCCCCTAATCCTAAACCGTACGCTAACACTAACCCGTACCCTACCACGTACGCTCACCCTAAACCGTTGTCGTACCCTAACCTGTACCCTAAACCGTCCCCGTCCCCTAACCCTAACCCTAACCCTAACCCTAACCCTTACCCGAAGCCTTACCCTCACCCGTCCCCTAATCCTAACCCGTACGCTAACACTTACCCGTACCCTAACACGTACACTCACCCTAAACCGTTAACGTACCCTAAACTGTACCCTAAACCGTCCCCGTCCCCTAACCCTAACCCTAACCCTAACCCTAACCCTAACCCTAACCCTAAACTGTCCCCGTCCCCTAATCCTAACCCTAACCCTAACCCTAACCCTAACCCTTACCTGAAGCCTTACCCTCACCCGTCCCCTAATCCTAACCCGTACGCTAACACAAACCCGTACCCTAATACGTACGCTCACCCTAAACCGTTGTCGTACCCTAACCTGTACCCTAAACCGTCCCGGTCCCCGTCCCCTAACCCTAACACTAACCCTAACCCTTACCCGAAGCCTTACCCTCACCCTTCCCCTAATCCTAACCCGTACAATAACACTAACCCGTACCCTAACACGTACCCTCACCCTAAACCGTTGTCGTACACTAACCTGTACCCTAAACCGTCCCCGTGCCTGTGCCCTAACCCTAACCCTAACCCTAACCCTAACCCTTTCCCGAAGCCTTACCCTCACCCGTCCACTAATCCTAACCCGTACGCTAACACTAACCCGTACCCTAACATGTACGCTCACCCTAAACCGTTGTCGTACCCTAACCTGTACCCTAAACCGTCCCAGTCCCCTAACCCTAACCCTAACCCTAACCCTTACCCGAAGCCTTACACTCACCCGTCCCCTAATCCTCACCCGTACGCTAACACTAACCCGTACCCTAACACGTACGCTCACCCTAAACCTTTGTCGTACCCTAACCTGTACCCTAAACCGTCCCCTAACCCTAACCCTAACCCTAACCCTAACCCTAACCGTAACCCTTACCCGAAGCCTTACCCTCAACCGTCCCCTAATCCTAACCCGTACGCTAACACTAACCCGTACCCTAACATGTACCCTCACCCTAAACCGTTGTCGTACCCTAACCTGAACCCTAAACCGTCCCCGTCCCCTAACCCTAACCGTAACCCTAACACTTACCCAAAGCCTTACCCTCACCCGTCCCCTAATCCTAACCCGTACGCTAACACTAACCCGTACCCTAACACGTACGCTCACACTAAACCGTTGACGTACCCTAAACTGTACCCTAAACCGTCCCCGTCCCCTAACCCTAATCCTAACCCTAACCCTAACCCTTACCCGAAGCCTTACACTCACCCGTCCCCTAATCCTAACCCGTACGCTAACACTAAACCGTACCCTAACACGTACGCTCACACTAAACCGTTCTCGTACCCTAACCTGTACCCTAAACCGTCCCCGTCCCCTAACCCTAATCCTAACCCTAACCCTAACCCTTACCCGAAGCCTTACCCTCACCCTTCCCCTAATCCTAAACCGTACGCTAACACTAACCCGTACCCTACCACGTACGCTCACACTAAACCGTTGTCGTACCCTAACCTGTACCCTAAACCGTCCCCGTCCCCTAACCCTAACCCTAACCCTAATCCTAAACCTAACCCTTACCCGAAGCCTTACCCTCACCCGTCCCCTAATCCTAACCCGTACGCTAACACTAACCCGTAGCCTAACACGTACGCTCACCCTAAACCTTTGTCGTACCCTAACCCTAAACCGTCCCCGTCCCCTAAGCCTAACCCTAACCCTAACCCTAACCCTTACCCGAAGCCTTACACTCACCCGTCCCCTAATCCTAACCCGTACGCTAACACTAACCCGTAGCCTAACACGTACGCTCATCCTAAACCGTTGTCGTAGCCTAACCTGTACCCTAAACCGTCCCCGTCCCCTAACCCTAACCCTAACCCTAACCCTTACCCGAAGCCTTACCCTCACCCGTCCCCTAATCCTAACCCGTACGCTAACACTAACCTGTACCCTAACACGTACGCTCACCCTAAATCGTTGTCGTACCCTAAACTGTACGCTAAACCTTCCCCGTCCCCGTCCCCTAACCCTAACCCTAACCCTAACACTTACCCGAAGCCTTACCCTCACCCATCCCCTAATCCTAACCCGTACGCTAACACTAACCCGTACCCTAACACGTACGCTCACCCTAAACCGTTGTCGTACCCTAACCTGTACCCTAAACCGTCACTGTCCCCTAACCCTAACCCTAACCCTAAACCTAACTCTTACCCGAAGCCTTACTTTCACCCGTCCCCTAATCCTAACCCGTACGCTAACACTAACCTGTACCCTAACACGTACGCTCACCTTAAACCGTTGTCGTACACTAACCTGTACCCTAAACCGTCCCCGTCCCCGTCCCCTAACCCTAACCCTAACCCTAACCCTTACCCGAAGCCTTACCATCACCCGTCCCCTAATCCTAACCCGTACGCTAACACTAACCCGTACCCTAACACGTACGCTCACCATAAACCGTTGTCGTACCCTAACCTGTACCCTAAGCCGTCCCTGTCCCCGTCCCCTAACCCTAACACTAACCCTAACACTAACCCTAACCCTTACCCGAAGCCTTACCCTCACCCGTCCCCTAATCCTAACCCGTACGCTAACACTAACCCGTACCCAAACACGTACGCTCACCCTAAGCCGTTGTCGTACCCTAACCTGTACCCTAAACCGTCCCCGTCCCCTAACCCTAACCCTAACCCTAACCCTAACCCTAAACCTTACCCGAAGCCTTACCCTCACCCGTCCCCTAATCCTAACCCGTACGCTAACACTAACCCGTACCCTAACACGTAAGCTCACACTAAACCGTTGTCCTACCCTAACCTGTAACCTAAACCGTCCCCGTCCCCGTCCCCTAACCCTAACCTTAACCCTAACCCTTACCCGAAGCCTTACCCTCACCCGTCCCCTAATCCTAACCCGTACGCCAACACTAACCCGTACCCTAACACGTACGCTAACCCTAAACCGTTGTCGTACACTAACCTGTACCCTAAACCGTCCCCGTCCCCTAACCCGAACCCTAACCCTAACCCTAACCCTTACACGAAGCCTTACCCTCACCCGTCCCCTAATCCTAAACCGTACCCTAACACTAACCCGTACCCTAACACGTACGCTCACCTTAAACCGTTGTCGTACCCTAACCTGTACCCTAAACGTCCCTATCCCCTAACCCTAACCCTAACCCTAACCCTAACCCTAACCCTAACCCTTACCCGAATCCTTACCCTCACCCGTCCCCTAATCCTAACCCGTACGCTAACAATAACCCGTTCCCTAACACGTACGCTCACCCTAAACCGTTGTCGTACCCTAACCTATACCCTAAACCGTCCCCGTCCCCTAACCCTATCCCTAAGCCTAACCCTAACCCTTACCCGTAGCCTTACAGTCACCCGTCCCATAATCCTAACCCGTACGCTAACACTAACCCGTACCCTAACACGTACGCTCACCCTAAATCTTTGTCGTACCCTAACCTGTACCCTAAACCGTCCCGTCCACTAACCCTAACCCTAACCCTAACCCTAACCCTAAACCTTACCCGAAGCCTTACCCTCACCCGTCCGCTAATCCTAACCCGTACGCTAACACTAACCGGTACCCTAACACGTACGCTCACCATAAACCGTTGTCGTACCCTAACCTGTACCCTAAACCGTCACCGTCCCCTAACCCTAACCCTAACCCTAACCCTAACCCTTACCCGAAGCCTTACCTTCACCCGTCCCCTAATCCAAAACCGTACGCTAACACTAACCTGTACCCTAACACGTACGCTTAACCTACACCGTTGTCGTACCCTAAACTGTACCCTAAACCGTCCCCGTCTCCTAACCCTAACCCTAACACTAACCCTAACCCTAATCCTTACCCGAAGCCTTACACTCAACCGTCCCCTAATCCTAACCCGTACGCTAACACTAACCCGTACCCTAACACGTACGCTCACCCTAAACCGTTGTCGTACCCTGACCTGTACCCTAAACCGTCCCCGTCCCCTAACCCTAACCCTAACCCTAACACTAACCCTAACCCTTACCCGAAGCCTTTCCCTCACCCGTCCCCTAATCCTAACCCGTACGCTAACACTAACCTGTACCCTAACACGTACGCTCACCCTAAACCGTTGTCGTACACTAACCTGTACCCTAAACCGTCCCCGTCCCCGTCCCCGTCCCCTAACCCTAACCCTAACCCTAACCCTTACCCTAAGCCTTACCCTCACCCGTCCCCTAATCCTAACCCGTACGCTAACACTAACCCGTACCCTAAAACGTACGCTCACCATAAACCGTTGTCGTACCCTAACCTGTACCCTAAACCGTCCCTGTCCCCGTCCCCTAACACTAACCCTAACCCTAACATTAACCCTAACACTTACCCTAAGCCTTACCCTCACCCGTCCCCTAATCCTAACCCGTACGCTAACACTAACCCGTACCCTAACACGTACGCTCACCCTAAACCGTTGTCGTACCCTAACCTGTACCCTAAACCGTCCCCGTCCCCTAACCCTAACCCTAACCCTAACCCCAACCCTAACCCTTACCCGAAGCCTTACCCTCACCTGTCCCCTAATCCTAACCCGTACGCTAACACTAATCTGTACCCTAACACGTAAGCTCACCCTAAACCGTTGTCGTACCCTAACCTGTACCCTAAACCGTCCCCGTCCCCGTTCCCTAACCCTAACCCTAACACTTACCCGAAGCCTTACCCTCACCCGTCCCCTAATCCTAACCCGTACGCCAACACTAACCCATACCCTAACACGTACGCAAACCCTAAACCGTTGTCGTACCCTAACCTGTACCCTAAACCGTCCCTGTCCCCTAACCCTAACCCTAACCATAACCCTAACCCTAACCCTAACCCTACCCGAAGCCTTACCCTCACCCGTCCCATAATCCTAACCCTTACGCTAACACTAACCCATACCCTAACACGTACGCTCACCCTAAATCGTTGTCGTACCCTAACATGTACCCTAAACCGTCCCCGTCCCCTAACCCTAACACTAACCCTAACCCTAACCCTTACCCGAAGCCTTACCCTCACCCGTCCCCTAATCCTAACCCGTATGCTAACACTAACCCGTACCCTAACACGTACGCTCACCATAAACCGTTGTCGTACCCTAACCTGTACCCTAAACCGTCCCCGTCCCCTAACCCTAACCCTAACCCTAACCCTAACACTTACCTGAAGGCTGACCCTCACCCGTCCCCTAATCCTAACCCGTACGCTAAAACTAACCCGTACCCTAACACGTACGCTCACCCGAAACCGTTGTCGTACCCTAACCTGTACCCTAAACCGTCACCGTCCCCTAATCCTAACCCTAACCCTAACCCTAAACTTTACCCGAAGCCTTACCCTCACCAGTCTCCTAATCCTAACCCATACGCTAACACTAACCTGTACCCTAACACGTACGCTCACCCTAAACCGTTGTCGTACACTAACCTGTACCCTAAACCGTCCGCGTGCCCGTCCCCTAACCCTAAGCCTAACCCTAACCCTAAACCTTACCCGAAGCCTTACCCTCACCCTTCCCCTAATCCTAAACCGTACGCTAACACTAACCCGTACCCTACCACGTACGCTCACCCTAAACCGTTGTCGTACCCTAACCTGTACCCTAAACCGTCCCCGTCCCCTAACCCTAACCCTAACCCTAACCCTAACCCTTACCCGAAGCCTTACCCTCACCCGTCCCCTAATCCTAACCCGTACGCTAACACTTACCCGTACCCTAACACGTACACTCACCCTAAACCGTTAACGTACCCTAAACTGTACCCTAAACCGTCCCCGTCCCCTAACCCTAACCCTAACCCTAACCCTAACCCTAACCCTAACCCTAAACTGTCCCCGTCCCCTAATCCTAACCCTAACCCTAACCCTAACCCTAACCCTTACCTGAAGCCTTACCCTCACCCGTCCCCTAATCCTAACCCGTACGCTAACACAAACCCGTACCCTAATACGTACGCTCACCCTAAACCGTTGTCGTACCCTAACCTGTACCCTAAACCGTCCCGGTCCCCGTCCCCTAACCCTAACACTAACCCTAACCCTTACCCGAAGCCTTACCCTCACCCTTCCCCTAATCCTAACCCGTACAATAACACTAACCCGTACCCTAACACGTACCCTCACCCTAAACCGTTGTCGTACACTAACCTGTACCCTAAACCGTCCCCGTGCCTGTGCCCTAACCCTAACCCTAACCCTAACCCTAACCCTTTCCCGAAGCCTTACCCTCACCCGTCCACTAATCCTAACCCGTACGCTAACACTAACCCGTACCCTAACATGTACGCTCACCCTAAACCGTTGTCGTACCCTAACCTGTACCCTAAACCGTCCCAGTCCCCTAACCCTAACCCTAACCCTAACCCTTACCCGAAGCCTTACACTCACCCGTCCCCTAATCCTCACCCGTACGCTAACACTAACCCGTACCCTAACACGTACGCTCACCCTAAACCTTTGTCGTACCCTAACCTGTACCCTAAACCGTCCCCTAACCCTAACCCTAACCCTAACCCTAACCCTAACCGTAACCCTTACCCGAAGCCTTACCCTCAACCGTCCCCTAATCCTAACCCGTACGCTAACACTAACCCGTACCCTAACATGTACCCTCACCCTAAACCGTTGTCGTACCCTAACCTGAACCCTAAACCGTCCCCGTCCCCTAACCCTAACCGTAACCCTAACACTTACCCAAAGCCTTACCCTCACCCGTCCCCTAATCCTAACCCGTACGCTAACACTAACCCGTACCCTAACACGTACGCTCACACTAAACCGTTGACGTACCCTAAACTGTACCCTAAACCGTCCCCGTCCCCTAACCCTAATCCTAACCCTAACCCTAACCCTTACCCGAAGCCTTACACTCACCCGTCCCCTAATCCTAACCCGTACGCTAACACTAAACCGTACCCTAACACGTACGCTCACACTAAACCGTTCTCGTACCCTAACCTGTACCCTAAACCGTCCCCGTCCCCTAACCCTAATCCTAACCCTAACCCTAACCCTTACCCGAAGCCTTACACTCACCCTTCCCCTAATCCTAAACCGTACGCTAACACTAACCCGTACCCTACCACGTACGCTCACACTAAACCGTTGTCGTACCCTAACCTGTACCCTAAACCGTCCCCGTCCCCTAACCCTAACCCTAACCCTAATCCTAAACCTAACCCTTACCCGAAGCCTTACCCTCACCCGTCCCCTAATCCTAACCCGTACGCTAACACTAACCCGTAGCCTAACACGTACGCTCACCCTAAACCTTTGTCGTACCCTAACCCTAAACCGTCCCCGTCCCCTAAGCCTAACCCTAACCCTAACCCTAACCCTTACCCGAAGCCTTACACTCACCCGTCCCCTAATCCTAACCCGTACGCTAACACTAACCCGTAGCCTAACACGTACGCTCATCCTAAACCGTTGTCGTAGCCTAACCTGTACCCTAAACCGTCCCCGTCCCCTAACCCTAACCCTAACCCTAACCCTTACCCGAAGCCTTACCCTCACCCGTCCCCTAATCCTAACCCGTACGCTAACACTAACCTGTACCCTAACACGTACGCTCACCCTAAATCGTTGTCGTACCCTAAACTGTACGCTAAACCTTCCCCGTCCCCGTCCCCTAACCCTAACCTTAACCCTAACACTTACCCGAAGCCTTACCCTCACCCATCCCCTAATCCTAACCCGTACGCTAACACTAACCCGTACCCTAACACGTACGCTCACCCTAAACCGTTGTCGTACCCTAACCTGTACCCTAAACCGTCACTGTCCCCTAACCCTAACCCTAACCCTAAACCTAACTCTTACCGGAAGCATTACTTTCACCCGTCCCCTAATCCTAACCCGTACGCTAACACTAACCTGTACCCTAACACGTACGCTCACCTTAAACCGTTGTCGTACACTAACCTGTACCCTAAACCGTCCCCGTCCCCGTCCCCTAACCCTAACCCTAACCCTAACGCTTACCCGAAGCCTTACCATCACCCGTCCCCTAATCCTAACCCGTACGCTAACACTAACCCGTACCCTAACACGTACGCTCACCATAAACCGTTGTCGTACCCTAACCTGTACCCTAAGCCGTCCCTGTCCCCGTCCCCTAACCCTAACACTAACCCTAACACTAACCCTAACCCTTACCCGAAGCCTTACCCTCACCCGTCCCCTAATCCTAACCCGTACGCTAACACTAACCCGTACCCAAACACGTACGCTCACCCTAAGCCGTTGTCGTACCCTAACCTGTACCCTAAACCGTCCCCGTCCCCTAACCCTAACCCTAACCCTAACCCTAACCCTAAACCTTACCCGAAGCCTTACCCTCACCCGTCCCCTAATCCTAACCCGTACGCTAACACTAACCCGTACCCTAACACGTAAGCTCACACTAAACCGTTGTCCTACCCTAACCTGTAACCTAAACCGTCCCCGTCCCCGTCCCCTAACCCTAACCTTAACCCTAACCCTTACCCGAAGCCTTACCCTCACCCGTCCCCTAATCCTAACCCGTACGCCAACACTAACCCGTACCCTAACACGTACGCTAACCCTAAACCGTTGTCGTACACTAACCTGTACCCTAAACCGTCCCCGTCCCCTAACCCGAACCCTAACCCTAACACTAACCCTAACCCTTACCCGAAGCCTTTCCCTCACCCGTCCCCTAATCCTAACCCGTACGCTAACACTAACCTGTACCCTAACACGTACGCTCACCCTAAACCGTTGTCGTACACTAACCTGTACCCTAAACCGTCCCCGTCCCCGTCCCCGTTCCCTAACCCTAACCCTAACCCTAACCCTTACCCGAAGCCTTACCCTCACCCGTCCCCTAATCCTAACCCGTACGCTAACACTAACCCGTACCCTAAAACGTACGCTCACCATAAACCGTTGTCGTACCCTAACCTGTACCCTAAACCGTCCCTGTCCCCGTCCCCTAACACTAACCCTAACCCTAACATTAACCCTAACACTTACCCTAAGCCTTACCCTCACCCGTCCCCTAATCCTAACCCGTACGCTAACACTAACCCGTACCCTAACACGTACGCTCACCCTAAACCGTTGTCGTACCCTAACCTGTACCCTAAACCGTCCCCGTCCCCTAACCCTAACCCTAACCCTAACCCCAACCCTAACCCTTACCCGAAGCCTTACCCTCACCTGTCCCCTAATCCTAACCCGTACGCTAACACTAACCTGTACCCTAACACGTAAGCTCACCCTAAACCGTTGTCGTACCCTAACCTGTACCCTAAACCGTCCCCGTCCCCGTTCCCTAACCCTAACCCTAACACTTACCGGAAGCCTTACCCTCACCCGTCCCCTAATCCTAACCCGTACGCCAACACTAACCCATACCCTAACACGTACGCTCACCCTAAACCGTTGTCGTACCCTAACCTGTACCCTAAACCGTCCCTGTCCCCTAACCCTAACCCTAACCATAACCCTAACCCTAACCCTAACCCTACCCGAAGCCTTACCCTCACCCGTCCCATAATCCTAACCCTTACGCTAACACTAACCCATACCCTAACACGTACGCTCACCCTAAATCGTTGTCGTACCCTAACATGTACCCTAAACCGTCCCCGTCCCCTAACCCTAACACTAACCCTAACCCTAACCCTTACCCGAAGCCTTACCCTCACCCGTCCCCTAATCCTAACCCGTATGCTAACACTAACCCGTACCCTAACACGTACGCTCACCATAAACCGTTGTCGTACCCTAACCTGTACCCTAAACCTTCCCCGTCCCCTAACCCTAACCCTAACCCTAACACTTACCTGAAGGCTGACCCTCACCCGTCCCCTAATCCTAACCCGTACGCTAAAACTAACCCGTACCCTAACACGTACGCTCACCCGAAACCGTTGTCGTACCCTAACCTGTACCCTAAACCGTCACCGTCCCCTAATCCTAACCCTAACCCTAACCCTAAACTTTACCCGAAGCCTTACCCTCACCAGTCTCCTAATCCTAACCCATACGCTAACACTAACCTGTACCCTAACACGTACGCTCACCCTAAACCGTTGTCGTACACTAACCTGTACCCTAAACCGTCCCCGTCCCCGTCCCCGTCCCCTAACCCTAAACCCAACCCTAAACCTTACCCGAAGCCTTACCCTCACCCGTCCCCTAATCCTAACCCGTACGGTAACACTAACCCGTACCCTAACACGTACGCTCACCATAAACCGTTGTCGTACCCTAACCTATACCCTAAACCGTCCCTGTCCCCGTCCCCTAACCCTAACCCTAACCCTAACACTAACCCTAACCCTTACCCGAAGCCTTACCCTCACCCGTCCCCTAATCCTAACCCGTACGCTAACACTAACCCGTACCCTAACACGTACGCTCACCCTAAACCGTTGTCGTACCCTAACCTGTACCCTCAACCATCCCCGTCCCCGTCCCCTAACCCTAACCCTAACCCTAACCCTAACCCTTACCCGAAGCCTTACCCTCACCCGTCCTCTAAATCTAACCCGTGCGCTAACACTAACCCGTACCCTAACTTGTACGCTCACCCTAAACCGTTGTCGTACCCTAACCTGTACCCTAAACCGTCCCCGTCCCCTAACCCTAACCCTAACCCTAACCCTAACCCTTACCCGAAGCCTTAACCTCACCCGTCCCCGAATCCTAACCCGTACGCTAACACTAACCCGTACCCTAACACGTACGCTCACCCTAAACCGTTGTCGTACCCTAACCTGTACCCTAAACCGTCCCCATCCCCAAACCCTAACCCTAACCCTAACCCTAACACTTACCCGAAGCCTTACCCTCACCCGTCCCCGAATCCTAACCCGTACGCTAACACTAACCCGTACCCTAACACGTACGCTCACCCTAAACCGTTGTCGTACCCTAACCTGTACCCTAAACCGTCCCCGTCCCCGTCCCCTAACCCTAACCCTAACCCTAACGCTTACCCGAAGCCTTACCCTCACCCGTCCCCTAATCCTAACCCGTGCGCTAACACTAACCCGCTCCCTAACACGTACGCTCACCCTAAAGTGTTGTCGTACACTAAACTGTACCCTAAACCGTCCCCGTCCCTTAACCCTGACCCTAAACCTAACCCTAATCCTAACCCTTACCCGAAGCCTTACCCTCACCCGTCCCCTAATCCTAACCCGTACGCTAACACTAACCCGTACCCTAACACGTACCCTCACCCTAAACCGTTGTCGTACCCTAAACTGTACCCTAAACCGTCCCCGTGCCCATCCCCTAACCCTAACCCTAACCCTAACCCTAACCCTAACCCTTTCCAGAAGCCTTACCCTCACCCGTCCCTTAATCCTAACCCGTACGCTAACACTAACCCGTACCCTAACACGTAGGCTCACCCTAAACCGTTGTCGTACCCTAACCTGTACCCTAAACCGTCCCCGTCCCCTAACCCTAACCCTAACCCTAAACCTAACCCTAACCCTTACCCGAAGCCTTACACTCACCCGTCCCCTAATCCTAACCCGTACCCTAAGACTAAACCATACCCTAACAGGTACGCTCACCCTAAACCGTTGTCGTACACTAACCTGTGCCCTAAACCGTCCCCGTCCCCTAACCCTAACCCTAACCCTAACCCTAACTTTTACCCGAAGCCTTACCCTCAACCGTCCCCTAATCCTAACCCGTACGCTAACAATAACCCGTACCCTAACACGTACGCTCACCCTAAACCGTTGTCGTACCCTAATCTGTACCCTAAACCGTCCCCGTCCCCGTCCCCGTCCCCTAACCCTAACCCTAACCCTAAACCTAACCCTTACCCGAAGCCTTAAACTCACCCGTTCCCTAATCCTCACCCGTACCCTGACACTAACCCGTACCCTAACACGTACGCTCACCCTAAACATTTGTCGTACCCTAACCCTAAACCGTCCCCGTCCCCTAACCCTAACCCTAACCCTAACCCTAACCCTTACCCGAAGCCTTACACTCACCCGTCCCCTAATCCTAACCCGTACGCTAACACTAACCCGTAGCCTAACACGTACGCTCATCGTAAACCGTTGTCGTAGCCTAACCTGTACCCTAAACCGTCGCCGTCCCCTAACCCTAACCCTAACCCTAACCCTTACCCGAAGCCTTACCCTCACCCGTCCCCTAATCCTAACCCGTACGCTAACACTAACCCGTACCCTAACACGTACGCTCACCCTAAACCGTTGTCGTACACTAACCTGTACCCTAAACCGTCCCCGTGCCCGTCCCCTAACCCTAACCCTAACCCTAACCCTAACCCTTACCCGAAGCCTTACCCTCACCCGTCCCCTAATCCTAACCCGTACGCTAACACTAACCCGTACCCTAACACGTACGCTCACCCTAAACCGTTGTCGTACCCTAAACTGAACCCTAAACCATCCCCGTCCCCGTCCCCGTCCCCTAACCCTAACCCTAACCCTTACCCGAAGCCTTACCCTCACCCGTCCCCTAATCCTAACACGTACGCTAACACTAACCCGTACCCTAACACGTACGCTCACCCTAAACCGTTGTCGTACCCTAACCTGTACCCTAAACCATCCCCGTCCCCGTCCCGTAACCCTAACCCTAACCCTAACCCTAACCCTTACCCGAAGCCTTACCCTCACCCGTCCCCTAATCCTAACCCGTGCGCTAACACTAACCCGCTCCCTAACACGTACGCTCACCCTAAACTGTTGTCGTACACTAAACTGTACCCTAAACCGTCCCCGTCCCTTAACCCTAACCCTAAACCTAACCCTAATCCTAACCCTTACCCGAAGCCTTACCCTCACCCTTCCCCTAATCCTAACCCGTACGCTAACACTAACCCGTGCCCTAACACGTACGCTCACCCTAAACCGTTGTCGTACCCTAACCTGTACCCTAAACCGTCCCCGTCCCCTAACCCTATCCCTAAGCCTAACCCTAACCCTTACCCGAAGCCTTACAGTCACCCGTCCCATAATCCTAACCCGTACGCTAACACTAACCCGTACCCTAACACGTACGCTCACCCTAAATCGTTGTCGTACCCTAACCTGTACCCTAAACCGTCCCCGTCCACTAACCCTAACCCTAACCCTAACCCTAACCCTAAACCTTACCCGAAGCCTTACCCTCACCCGTCCGCTAATCCTAACCCGTACGCTAACACTAACCGGTACCCTAACACGTACGCTCACCATAAACCGTTGTCGTACCCTAACCTGTACCCTAAACCGTCACCGTCCCATAACCCTAACCCTAACCCTAACCGTAACCCTTACCCGAAGCCTTACCTTCACCCGTCCCCTAATCCAAAACCATACGCTAACACTAACCTGTACCCTAACACGTACGCTTAACCTAAACCGTTGCCGTACCCTAAACTGTACCCTAAACCGTCCCCGTCCCCTAACCCTAACCGTAACACTAACCCTAACCCTAATCCTTACCCGAAGCCTTACACTCAACCGTCCCCTAATCCTAACCCGTACGCTAACACTAACCCGTACCCTAACACGTACGCTCACCCTAAACAGTTGTCGTACCCTGACCTGTACCCTAAACCGTCCCCGTCCCCTAACCCTAACCCTAACCCTAACACTAACCCTAACCCTTACCCGAAGCCTTTCCCTCAACCGTCCCCTAATCCTAACCCGTACCCTAACACGTACGCTCACCCGAAACCGTTGTCATACCCTAACCTGTACCCTAAACCGTCACCGTCCCCTAATCCTAACCCTAACCCTAACCCTAAACTTTACCCGAAGCCTTACCCTCACCCGTCTCCTAATCCTAACCCATACGCTAACACTAATCTGTACCCTAACACGTACGCTCACCCAAAACCGTTGTCGTACACTAACCTGTACCCTAAACCGTCCCCGTCCCCGTCCCCGTCCCCTAACCCTAAACCCAACCCTAAACCTTACCCGAAGCCTAACCCTCACCCGTCCCCTAATCCTAACCCGTACGGTAACACTAACCCGTACCCTAACACGTACGCTCACCATAAACCGTTGTCGTACCCTAACCTATACCCTAAACCGTCCCTGTCCCCTAACCCTAACCCTAACACTAACCCTAACCCTTACCCGAAGCCTTACCCTCACACGTCCCCTAATCCTCAACCGTACCCTAACACTAACTCGTACCCTAACACGTACGCTCACCCTAAAGCTTTGTCGTACCCTAACCCTAAACCGTCCCCGTCCCCTAACCCTAACCCTAACCCTAACCCTAACCCTTACCCGAAGCCTTACCCTCACCCGTCCCCTAATCCTAACCCGTACGCTAACACTAACCCTTACCCTAACACGTACGCTCAACCTAAACCGTTGTCGTACCCTAACCTGTACCCTAAACCGTCCCCGTCCCCTAAACCTAACCCTAACCCTAACCCTTACACGAAGCCTTACCCTCACCCGTCCCCTAATCCTAAACCGTACGCTAACACTAACACTTACCCTAACACGTACGCTCACCCTAAACCGTTGTCGTACCCTAACCTGTACCCTCAACCATCCCCGTCCCCGTCCCCTAACCCTAACCCTAACCCTAACCCTAACCCTTACCCGAAGCCTTACCCTCACCCGTCCTCTAAATCTAACCCGTGCGCTAACACTAAACCGCTCCCTAACACGTACGCTCACCCTAAAATGTTGTCGTACCCTAAACTGTACCCTAAACCGTCCCCGTCCCTTAACCCTAACCCTAAACCTAGCCCTAATCCTAACCCTTACCCGAAGCCTTACCCTCACCCTTCCCCTAATCTTAACCCGTACGCTAACACTAACCCGTACCCTAACTCGAACGCTCACCCTAAACCGTTGTCGTACCCTAACCTGTACCCTAAACCGTCCCCGTCCCCTAATCCTAACCCTAACCCTAACCCTAACAGTTACCCGAAGCCTTACCCTCACCCGTCCCCTAATCCTAACCCGTACGCTAACACTAACCCGTACCCTAACACGTACGCTCACCCGAAACCGTTGTCGTACCCTAACCTGTACGCTAAACCATCCCCATCCCCTAACCCTAACCCTAACCCTAAACCTTACCCGAAGCCTTACCCTCACCCGTCCCCTAATCCTAACCCGTACGCTAACACTAACCCGTACCCTAACACGTACGCTCACCCTAAACCGTTGTCGTACCCTAACCTGTACCCTAAACCGTCCCTGTCCCCGTCCCCTAACCCTAACCATAACCCTAACCCTTACCCGAAGCCTTACCCTCACCCGTCCCCTAATCCTAACCCGTACGCTAACACGAACCCGTACCCTAACACGTACGCTCACCCTAAACCGTTGTCGTACCCTAACCTGTACCCTAAACCATCCCCGTCCCCGTCCCCTAACCCTAACCCTAACCCTAACCCTAACCCTTACCCGAAGCCTTACCCTCACCCGTCCCCTAATCCTAACCCGTGCGCTAACACTAACCCGCTCCCTAACACGTACGCTCACCCTAAACTGTTGTCGTACACTAAACTGTACCCTAAACCGTCCCCGTCCCTTAACCCTAACCCTAAACCTAACCCTAATCCTAACCCTTACCCGAAGCCTTACCCTCACCCGTCCCCTAATCCTAACCCGTACGCTAACACTAACCCGTACCCTAACACGTACCCTCACCCTAAACCGTTGTCGTACCCTAACCTGTACCCTAAACCGTCCCCGTGCCCATCCCCTAACCCTAACCCGAACCCTAACCCTAACCCTAACACTTTCCCGAAGCCTTACCCTCACCCGTCCCCTAATCCTAACCCGTACGCTAACACTAACCCGTACCTTAACACGTACGCTCACCCTAAACCGTTGTCGTACCCTAACCTGTACCCTAAACCGTCCCCGTCCCCTAACCCTAACCCTAACCCTAAACCTAACCCTAACCCTTACCCGAAGCCTTACACTCACCCGTCCCCTAATCCTAACCCGTACGCTAAGACTAAACCGTACCCTAACAGGTACGCTCACCCTAAACCGTTGTCGTACACTAACCTGTGCCCTAAACCGTCCCCGTCCCCTAACCCTAACCCTAACCCTAACCCTAACTTTTACCCGAAGCCTTACCCTCAACCGTCCCCTAATCCTCACCCGTACCCTGACACTAACCCGTACCCTAACACGTATGCTCACCCTAAACCTTTGTCGTACCCTAAACCTAAACCATCCGCGTCCCCTAACCCTAACCCTAACCCTAACCCTTACCCGAAGCCTTACACTCACCCGTCCCCTAATCCTAACCCGTACGCTAACACTAACCCGTAGCCTAACACGTACGCTCATCCTAAACCGTTGTCGTAGCCTAACCTGTACCCTAAACCGTCCCCGTCCCCTAACCCTAACCCTAACCCTAACCCTTACCCGAAGCCTTACCCTCACCCGTCCCCTAATCCTAACCCGTACTCTAACACTAACCCGTACCCTAACACGTACGCTCACCCTAAATCGTTGTCGTACCCTCAACTGTACGCTAAACCGTCCCCGTCCCCGTCCCCTAACCCTAACCCTAACCCTAACCCTAACCCTAACACTTACCCGAAGCCTTACCCTCACCCGTCCCCTAATCCTAACCCGTACGCTAACACTAACCCGTACCCTAACACGTACGCTCTCCCTAAACCGTTGTCGTACCCTAACCTGTACCCTAAACCGTCCCCGTGCCCGTCCCCTAACCCTAACCCTAACCCTAACCCTAACCCTTACCCGAAGCCTTACCCTCACCCGTCCCCTAATCCTAACCCGTACACTAACACTAACCCGTACCCTAACACGTACGCTCACCCTAAACCGTTGTCGTACCCTAACCTGTACCCTAAACCGTCCCCGTCCCCGTCCCCGTCCCCTAACCCTAACCCTAACACTTACCCGAAGCCTTACCCTCACCCGTCCCCTAATCCTAACCCGTACGCTAACACTAACCCGTACCCTAACACGTACGCTCACCCTAAACCGTTGTCGTACCCTAACCTGTACCCTAAACCATCCCCGTCCCCGTGCCGTAACCCTAACCCTAACCCTAACCCTTACCCGAAGCCTTACCCTCACCCGTCCCCTAATCCTAACCCGTGCGCTAACACTAACACGCTCCCTAACACGTACGCTCACCCTAAACTGTTGTCGTACACTAAACTGTACCCTAAACCGTCCCCGTCCCTTAAACCTAACCCTAAACCTAACCCTAATCCTAACCCTTACCCGAAGCCTTACCCTCACCCTTCCCCTAATCCTAACCCGTACGCTAACACTAACCCGTACCCTAACACGTACGCTCACCCTAAACCGTTGTCGTACCCTAACCTGTACCCTAAACCGTCCCCGTCCCCTAACCCTAACCCTAACCATAACCCTAACCCTAATCCTAACACGTATACTAAAACTAACCCGTACCCTAACACGTACGCTCACACTAAACCATTGTCGTACCCTAACCTGTACCCTAAACCGTCACCGTCCCCTAACCCTAACCCTAACCCTAACCCTAACACTTACCCGAAGCCTTACTTTCACCCGTCCCCTAATCCTAACCGTACGCTATCACTAACCTGTACCCTAACACGTACGCTCACCCTAAATCGTTGTCGTACACTAACCTGTACCCTAAACCTTGCCCGTTCCCGTCCCCGTCCCCTAACCCTAACCCTAACCCTTACCCGAAGCCTTACCCTCACCCGTCCCCTAATCCTAACCCGTACGCTAACACTAACCCGTACCCAAACACGTACGCTCACCCTAAACTGTTGTCGTACCCTAACCTGTACCCTAAACCGTTCCCGTCCCCTAACCCTAACCCTAACCCTAACCCTAACCCTAAACCTTACATGAAGCCTTACCCTCACCCGTCCCCTAATCCTAAACCGTACGCTAACACTAACCCGTACCCTAACACGTAAGCTCACACTAAACCGTTGTCCTACACTAACCTGTACCCTAAACCGTCCCCGTCCCCGTCCCCTAACCCTAACCCTAACCCTAACCCTTACCCGAAGCCTTACCCTCACCCGTCCCCTAATCCTTACCCGTACGCCAACACTAACCCGTACCCTAACACGTACGCTCACCCTAAACCGTTGTCGTACACTAACCTGTACCCTAAACCGTCCCCATCCCCGTCCCCGTCCCCTAACCCTAACCCTAACCCTAACACTTACCCGAAGCCTTACCCTCACCCGTCCCCTACTCCTAACCCGTACGCTAACACTAACCCGTACCCTAACACGTACGCTCACCCTAAACCTTTGTCGTACCCTAACCTGTACCCTAAACCGTCCCCGTCCCCTAACCCTAACCCTAACCCTAACCCTAACCCTTACCCGAAGCCTTACCCTCACACGTCCCCTAATCCTAACCCGTACGCTAACACTAACCCGTACCCTAACACGTAAGCTCACACTAAACCGTTGTCGTACCCTAACCTGTACCCTAAACCGTCCCCGTCCCCGTCCCCTAACCCTAACCATAACCCTAACCCTTACCCGAAGCCTTACCCTCACCCGTCCCCTAATCCTAACCCGTACGCCAACACTAACCCATACCCTAACACGTACGCTCACCCTAAACCGTTGTCGTACACTAACCTGTACCCTAAACCGTCCCCGTCCCCTAACCCGAACCCTAACCCTAACCCTAACCCTTACCCGAAGCCTTACCCTCACCCGTCCCCTAATCCTAAACCGTACCCTAACACTAACCCGTACCCTAACACGTACGCTCACCTTAAACCGTTGTCGTACCCTAACCTGTACCCTAAACCGTCCCTGTCCCCTAACCCTAACCCTAAACCTAACCCTTACCCGAAGCCTTACCCTAACCCGTCCCCTAATCCTAACCCGTACGCTAACAATAACCCGTACCCTAACACGTACGCTCACCCTAAACCGTTGTCGTACCCTAACCTATACCCTAAACCGTCCCTGTCCCCTAACCCTAACACTAACCCTAACCCTAATCCTTACCCGAAGCCTTACCCTCAAACGTCCCATAATCCTAACCCGTACGCTAACAGTAACCCGTACCCTAACACGTACGCTCATCCTAAAAAGTTGTCGTACCCTAACCTGTACCCTAAACCGTCCCCGTCCCCGTCCCCTAACCCTAACCCTAACCCTAACTCTAACACTTACCCAAAGCCTTACACTCACCCGTCCCCTAATCCTAACCCGTATGCTAACACTAAACCGTACCCTAACACGTACGCTCACCATAAACCGTTGTCGTACCCTAACCTGTGCCCTAAGCCGTCACCGTCCCCTAACCCTAAACCTAACCCTAACCCTAACCCTTACCCGAAGCCTTACCCTCACCCGTCCCCTAATCCTAACCCGTACGCTAACACTAAACCGTACCCTAACACGTACGCTCACCCTAAACCGTTGTCGTACCCTAACCTGTACCCTAAACCGTCCCCGTCCCCTAACCCTAACCCTAACCCTAACCCTAACCCTTACCCGAAGCCTTACCCTCACCCGTCCCCTAATCCTAACCCGTACGCTAACACTAACCCGTACCCTAACACGTACGCTCACCCTAAACCGTTGTCGTACCCTAACCTGTACCCTAAACCGTCCCCGTCCCCGTCCCCTAACCCTAACCCTAACCCTAACCCTAACCCTTACCCGAAGCCTTACCCTCACCCGTCCCCTAATCCTAACCCGTACGCTAACACTAACCCGTACCCTAACACGTACCCTCACGCTAAACCGTTGTCGTACCCTAACCTGTACCCTAAACCGTCCCCGTGCCCGTCCCCTAACCCTAACCCTATCCCTAACCCTAACCCTTTCCCGAAGCCTTACCCTCACCCGTCCCCTAATCCTAACCCGTACGCTAACAATAACCCGTACCCTAACACGTACGCTCACCCTAAACCGTTGTCATACCCGAACCTGTACCCTAAACCGTCCCCGTCACCTAACCCTAACCCTAACCCTAACCCTAACCCTTACCCGAAGCCTTACACTCACCCGTCCCCTAATCCTCACCCGTACGCTAACACTAACCCGTACCCTAACACGTACGCTCACCCTAAACCTTTGTCGTACCCTAACTTGTACCCTAAACCGTCCCCTGACCCTAACCCTAACCCTAACCCTAACCCTAACCCTTACCCGAAGCCTTACCCTCACCCGTCCCCTAATCCTAACCCGTACGCTAACACTAACCCGTACCCTAACACGTACCCTCACCCTAAACCGTTTTCGTACCCTAACCTGTACCCTAAACCGTCCCCGTCCCCTAACCCTAACCCTAACCCTTACCCGAAGCCTTACCCTCACCCGTCCCCTAATCCTAACCCGTACGCTAACAATAACCCGTACCCTAACACGTACGCTCACCCTAAACCGTTGTCATACCCTAACCTATACCCTAAACCGTCCCCGTCCCCTAACCCTAACTCTAACCCTTACCCTAACGCTTACCCGAAGCCTTACCCTCACCCGTCCCATAATCCTAACCCGTACGCTAACACTAACCCGTACCCTAACACGTACGCTCACCCTAAATCGTTGTCGTACCCTAACCTGCACCCTAAACCGTCCCCGTCCCCGTCCCCGTCCCCTAACCCTAACCCTAACCCTAACCCTAACACTTACCCGAAGCCTTACCCTCACCCGTCCCCTAATCCTAACCCGTACGCTAACACTAACCCGTACCCTAACACGTACGCTCAGCATAAACCGTTGTCGTACCCTAACGTGTACCCTAAACCGTCACCGTCCCCTAACCCTAACCCTAACCCTAACCCTAACCCTTACCCGAAGCCTTACCCTCACCCTTCCCCTAATCCTAACCCGTACGCTAACACTAACCCGTACCCTAACACGTACGCTCACCCTAAACCGTTGTCGTACACTAACCTTTACCCTAAACCGTCCCCGTCCCCTAACCTTAACCCTAACCCTAACCCTAACCCTAACACTTACCCGAAGCCTTACACTCACCCGTCCCCTAATCCTAACCCGTACGCTAACACTAACCCGTACCCTAACACGTACGCTCACCCTAAACCGTTGTCGTACCCTAACCTGTAACCTAAACCGTCCCCGTCCCCTAACCCTAACCCTAAACCTAACACTAACCCTAACACTTACCCGAAGCCTTACCCTCACACGTCCCCTAATCCTAACCCGTATGCTCACACTAACCCGTACCCTAACACGTACGCTCACCCTAAACCGTTGTCGTACCCTAAGCTGTACCCTAAACCGTCCCCGTCCCCTAACCCTAACCCTAACCCTAACCTTTACCCGAAGCCTTACCCTCACCCGTCCCCTAATCCTAACCCGTACGCTAACACTAACCCGTACCCTAACACGTACGCTCACCCTAAACCGTTGTCGTACCCTAACCTATACCCTAAACCGTCCCCGTCCCCGTCCCCGTCCCCTAACCCTAACCCTAACCCTAACCCTTACCCGAAGCCTTACCCTCACCCGTCCCCTAATCCTAACCCGTACGCTAACACTAACCCGTACCCTAACACTTACCCTCACCCTAAACCGTTGTCGTACCCTAACCTGTACCCTAAACCGTCCCCGTGCCCGTCCCCTAACCCTAACCCTAACCCTAACCCTTTCCCGAAGCCTTACCCTCACCCGTCCCATAATCCTAACCCGTACGCTAACACTAACCCGTACCTTAACACGTACGCTCACCCTAAACCGTTGTCGTACCCTAACCTGTACCCTAAACCGTCCCCGTCCCCTAACCCTAACCCTAAACCTAACTCTAACCCTAACCCTTACTCGAAGCCTTACACTCACCCGTCCCCTAATCCTCACCCGTACGCTAACACTAACCCGTACCCTAACACGTACGCTCACCCTAAACCTTTGTCGTACCCTAACCTGTATCCTAAACCGTCCCCTGACCCTAACCCTAACCCTAACCCTAACCCTAACACTAACCCTTACCCGAAGCCTTACCCTCACCCGTCCCCTAATCCTAACCCGTATGCTAACACTAACCCGTACCCTAACACATACGCTCACCCTAAACCGTTGTCGTACCCTAACATGTACCCTAAACCATCCCCGTCCCCTAACCGTAACCCTAACCCTAAACCTAACCCTTAACCGAAGCCTTAACCTAACCCGTCCCCTAATCCTAAACCGTAGGCTAACAATAACCCGTACACTAACACGTGCGCTCACCCTAAAGCGTTGTCGTACCCTAACCTGTACCCTAAACCGTCCCCATCCCCTAACCCTAACTCTAAACCTAACCTTTACCCGATGCCTTACCCTAACCCGTTCCCTAATCCTAAACCATACGCTAACACTAACTCATACGCTAACACGTACACTCACCATAACCCGTGGTCATACCTTAACCTGTACCCTAAACCGTCCCCGTCCCCTAACCCTAACATTAACCCTAACCCTTACCCGAAGCCTTACCCTAACACATCCCCTAATCCTAACCCGTACTCTAAAACTACCCCGTACTCTAACATGTACGCTCACCCTAAACCGTTGTCGTAACCTAACCTGTACCCTAAACCGTTCCCGTCCCCTAACCCTAACCCTAAACCTAAGTCTTACCCGAAGCCTTACACTAACACGTCCCCTAATCCTAAACCGTACGCTAACACTAAGCCGTACCCTAATCCTAACCCGTACCCTAACACTAACCCGTACTCTAACATGTAGGCTCACCATAAACACTTGTTGTACCCTAACCTGTACCCTAAACCGTCCCCGTCTCCTAACCCTAACCCTAACCCTTACCCGAAGTCTTACCCTAACCCGTCCCCTAATCATAACCCGTACGCTAACACTAAGGTGTACCCTAACACGTACGCTCACCCTAAACATTTGTCGTACCCTAACCTGTACACTAAACCGTCCCCATCCCCTAACACTAACCCTAACCCTAAACCTTACCCGAAGCCTTACCCTAACCCGTCCCCTAATCCTAACCCGTACGCTAAAAATAAACCATACGCTAACACGTACGTTCACCCTACACCGTTCTCATACCCTAACCTGTACCCTAAACCGTCCCCTTCCCCTAACCCTAACCCTAACCCTAACTCTAAACCTAACCCTTACCCGAAGCTGTACCCTAACCTGTTCCCGAATACTAACCCGTACGCTAACACTAACCCGTAACCTAACATGTACGCTCACCATAAACTGTTTTCGTACCCTAAACTGTACCCTAAACCGTCCCTCTCCCCTTGCCCGTCCCCTAACCCTAACCCTAACCTTAACCCTAACCCTTACCCGAAGCCTTACCCTAATCCGTCCCCTAATCCTAACACGTACGCTAAAACTAGCCCATACCCTAACACGTACGCTCATGCTAAACAGTTGTCGTACCCTAACCTGTACCCTAAACCGTCCCCGTCCCCATCCCCGTCCCCTAACCCTAACCCTAATTCTAACCCTTACCCGAAGCCTTACACTAACACGTCCCCTAATCCTATCCCGTGCGCTAACACTAACACGTACCCTAATACGTACGCTCACCCTAAACCGTTGTTGTACACTAACGTTTACCCTAAACCGTCCCCATCCCCTAACCCTAATCCTAACCCAAACCCTAACCCTTAAACGAAGCCTTACCCTAACACGTCCCCTAATCCTAACCCGTACGCTAACATTAAGCCGTACCCTAACACGTACGCTCAACCTAAACCGTTGTCGTACACTAACCTGTACCCTAAATCGTCCCCGTCCCCAAACCCTAACCCTAACCGTAACCCTAACCATAACCCTTACCGGAAGCCTTACCCTAACCCGTCCCCTAATCCTAACCCGTATGCTAACACTAACCCGTGCCCTAACACGTACGCTCACCCTAAACCGTTGTCGTACCCTAACATGTACCCTAAACCATCCCCGTCCCCTAACCGTAACCCTAACCCTAAACCTAAACCTTAACCGAAGCCTTAACCTAACCCGTCCCCTAATCCTAAACCGTAGGCTAACAATAACCCGTACACTAACACGTGCGCTCACCCTAAACCGTTGTCGTACCCTAACCTGTACCCTAAACCGTCCCCATCCCCTAACCCTAACTCTAAACCTAACCTTTACCCGATGCCTTACCCTAACCCGTTCCCTAATTCTAAACCATACGCTAACACTAACCCATACGCTAACACGTACGCTCACCATAACCCGTGGTCATACCTTAACCTGTATCCTAAACCGCCCCCGTCCCCTAACCCTAACATTAACCCTAACCCTTACCCGAAGCCTTACCCTAACACATCCCCTAATCCTAACCCGTACTCTAAAACTACCCCGTACCCTAACATGTACGCTCACCCTAAACCGTTGTCGTAACCTAACCTGTACCCTAAACCGTTCCCGTCCCCTAACCCTAACCCTAAACCTAAGTCTTACCCGAAGCCTTACACTAACACGTCCCCTAATCCTAAACCGTACGCTAACACTAAGCCGTACCCTAATCCTAACCCGTACCCTAACACTAACCCGTACTCTAACATGTAGGCTCACCATAAACACTTGTTGTACCCTAACCTGTACCCTAAACCGTCCCCGTCTCCTAACCCTAACCCTAACCCTTACCCGATGTCTTACCCTAACCCGTCCCCTAATCATAACCCGTACGCTAACACTAAGCTGTACCCTAACACGTACGCTCACCCTAAACATTTGTCGTACCCTAACCTGTACACTAAACCGTCCCCATCCCCTAACACTAACCCTAACCCTAAACCTTACCCGAAGCCTTACCCTAACCCGTCCCCTAATCCTAACCCGTACGCTAAAAATAAACCATACGCTAACACGTACGTTCACCCTACACCGTTGTCATACCCTAACCTGTACCCTAAACCGTCCCCTTCCCCTAACCCTAACCCTAACCCTAACTCTAAACCTAACCCTTACCCGAAGCTGTACCCTAACCCGTTCCCGAATACTAACCCGTACGCTAACACTAACCCGTAACCTAACACGTACGCTCACCATAAACTGTTTTCGTACCCTAAACTGTACCCTAAACCGTCCCTCTCCCCGTGCCCGTCCCCTAACCCTAACCCTAACCTTAACCCTAACCCTTACCCGAAGCCTTACCCTAAACCGTCCCCTAATCCTAACACGTACGCTAAAACTAGCCCATACCCTAACACGTACGCTCATGCTAAACAGTTGTCGTACCCTAACCTGTACCCTAAACCGTCCCCGTCCCCATCCCCGTTCCCTAACCCTAACCCTAAATCTAACCCTTACCCGAAGCCTTACACTAACACGTCCCCTAATCCTATCCCGTGCGCTAACACTAACACGTACCCTAACACGTACGCTCACCCTAAACCGTTGTTGTACACTAACGTGTACCCTAAACCGTCCCCATCCCCTAACCCTAATCCTAACCCAAACCCTAACCCTTAAACGAAGCCTTACCCTAACACGTCCCCTAATCCTAACCCGTACGCTAACATTAAGCCGTACCCTAACACGTACGCTCAACCTAAACCGTTGTCGTACACTAACCTGTACCCTAAATCGTCCCCGTCCCCAAACCCTAACCCTAACCGTAACCCTAACCATAACCCTTACCGGAAGCCTTACCCTAACCCGTCCCCTAATCCTAACCCGTATGCTAACACTAACCCGTGCCCTAACACGTACGCTCACCCTAAACCGTTGTCGTACCCTAACCTGTACCCTAAACCATCCGCGTCCCCAACCCTAACCCTAAACCTAACCCTAACCCTAACCCTTATGCGATGCCTTACCATAACCCGTCCCCTAATCCTAAACCGTACGCTAACACTAAACCGTACCCTAACACGTACGTTCACCCTAAACCATTGTCGTACCCTAACCTGTACCCTAAACCGGCCCCAACCCCTAAACCTAACCCTAACCCTAACACTAACCCTAAACTTACCCGAAGCCTTACCCTAACCCGTCCCCTAATCCTAACCCGTACACTAACACTAACCCGTACGATAACATGTATGCTCACCCTAAACTGTTGTCGTACCCTAACCTGTACCCTAAAATGTCCCCTTCCCCTAACCCTAACCCTAACGCTAACCCTAACCCTAACCCTAACCCGAACCCTTACCCTAAACCGTCCCCTAATCCTAACCCTTACGCTAACACTAACCTGTACCCTAACACGTAAGCTCACCCTAAACATTTGTCGTACCCTAACCTGTAGCCTAAACCGTCCCCATCCCCTAACCCTAACCCTAACCCATTCCTAACCCTATCCCTTACCCGAAGCCTTACACTAACAAGTCCCCTAATCCTTACCCGTACGCTAACACTAACCCTTACCCTAACACGTACGTTCACCCTAAACCATTTTCGTACCCTAACCTGTACACTAAACCGTCCCCATCCCCTAACCCTAACCCTAACCCTAACCCTAACCCCAACCCTTACCCGAATCCTTACCCTAACCTGTCCCCTAATCTTAACCCGTATGCTAACACTAACCCGTTCGCTAACATGTACGCTTACCCTAATCTGTTGTCGTACACAAACCTGTACCCTAAACCATCCCCGTCCCCATACGCTAACCCTAACCCTAACCCTAACACTTACCCGAATCCTTACCCTAACCCGTTCCCTAATCCTAAACCGTACGCTAACACTAACCCGTACCCTGACACGTACGCTCACCCTAAACCGTTTTCGTACGCTAACCTGTACCCTAAACCATCCCCGTCCCCTAACGCTAACCCTAACCATAACCATAACCCTAACCCTTACCCGAAGCCTTACCCTAAACCGTCCCCTAATCCTAACCCGTACGCTAACACTAACACGTAACCTATCACGTACGCTCAACCTAAATCGTTGTCGTACCCTAAGCTGTATGCTAAACCGTCCCCGTCCCCTATCCCTAACCCTAACCCAAACCCTACCCCTAACCCTTACCCGAAGCCTTACCCTAACCGGTCCCCTAATCCTAACCCGTACGCCAACACTAACCCATACCCTAACACGTATGCTCACCCTAAACCGTTGTCGTACCTTAACCTGTACCCTAAACTGTCCCTGTCCCCTAACGCTAACCCTAACACTTTCCCGAAGCCTTACCCTAACCCGTCCCCTAATCCTAACCCGTACGCTAACACTAACCCGTACCCTAACACGTACGCTCACCCTAAACCGTTGTCGTACTCTAACCTGTACCCTAAACCGTCCCCGTCCCCTTCCCTTAACCCTAACCCATAACTAACACTAACCCTTACCCGAAGCCTTACCCTAACACGTCCCCTAATCCTGAACTGTACGCTAACACTAACCCGTACCCTAACACGTACGTTCACCCTAAATCATTGTTCTATCCTAAACTGTACCCTAAAGCGTCCCCATCCCCTAACCCTAACCCTAACTCTAACCCGAACTCTTACCCGAAGCCTTACCCTAACCCGTCCCCTAATCCTAACCTGTATGCTAACACTAACCTTTGCCCTAACACATACGCTCAACCCAATCCATTGTCGTACACTAACCTGTACCCTAAACCGTCCCCATCCCCGACTCCTAACCCTTACCCTAACCCTAACCCTAACCCTTACCCGAAGCCTTACACTAACCCATTCCCTGATACTAAACCGTACGCTAACACTAACCTGTACACTAACACGTACGCTCACCCTAAACCGTTGTCGTACCCTAACCTGTACCCTAAACCATCCCCGTTCCCTAACCCTAACCCTAACCCTAACCATAACCCTAACCCTTACCCGAAGCCTTACCCTAACCTGTCCCATAATCCTAACCCGTACGCTAACACTAAGTTGTACCCTAACACGTATGCTGAACCTAAACAGTTGTCGTACACTAACCTGTACCCTAAACCGTCCCCGTCCCCGTCCCCTAACCCTAACCCTAACCCTAACCCTAACCTTACCCGAAGCCTTACCCTTACCCGTCCCCTAATCCTAACCCGTACGCTAACACTAACCCGCACCCTAACACGTATGCTCACCCTAAACTCTTATAGTAACCTAACCTGTACCCTAAACCGTCCCCATCCCCGTCTCCTAACCCTAACCCTAACCGTAACCCTAACCCTTACCCGAAGCCTTACCCTCACCCATCCCCTAATTCTAACCCGTACGCTAACACTAACCCGTACCCTAACACGTACGCTCACCCTAAACCGTTGTCGTACCCTAACCTGTACCCTAAACCGTCCCCGTCCCCTAACCCTAACCCTAACCCTAACACTAACCCTTCCCTAACCGTACCCCTAACCCTAACCCTAAACCTAAACCTTACCCGAAGCCTTACCGTAACCCGTCCACTAATCCTAAATCGTACGCTAACACTAACCCGTACACTAACACGTACACTCACCCTAAAACGTTGTCATACCCTAACCTGTACCCTAAACCGTCACCGTCCCCGTCCCTTAACACTAAACCTAAACCTAACCCTTACCCGAAGCCTTAACCTAACCCGTCCCCTAATCCTAACTCGTACGCTAACACTAACCAGTACCCTAACACGTACGCCCACGCTGAACCGTTGTCATACCCTACCCTGTACCATAAACCGTCTCCGTACCCTAACCTTAACCCTAACCCTAACCCTAAGCCTTACCCGAAGCCTTACCCTAACCTGTCCCCTAATCCTAACACATACGCTAACACTAACACGTACCCTAACATGTACGCTCAACCTAAACCATTGTCGTACCCTAAGCTGTACGCTAAACCGTCCCCGTCCCCTAACCCTAACCCTAAACCTAACCCTAACACTAGCAATTACCTGAAGCCTTACCCTACCACGTCCCTTAATCCTAACCCGTATGCTAACACTAACATGTCCCCTAACACGTACGCTAACCCTAAACCGTTGTCCTACACTAACCTGTACCCTAAACTGTCCCCGTCCCCTATCTCTAACCCTAAACCTAACCCAAACCCTAATCCTTACCCGAAGCCTTACCATAACCCGTCCCGTAATCCTAACCCGTATGCTAACACTAACACGTTCCCTAACACGTACGCTCACCTAAACCGTTGTCGTACACTAACCTGTGCCCTAAACTGTCCCTTTCCCCTAACCCTAACCCTAACCTTAAACCTAACACTAACCCTTACCCGAAGCCTTACCCTAAAACGTCCCCAATCCTAAACCGTACGCTAACACTAACACGTACCCTAACACATAAGCTCACTCTAAACCATTGTCGTACACTAACCTGTACCCTAAACTCTCCCCGTCCCCGTCCCCTAACCCTAAGCCTAACCCTAACCCTAACCCTTACCCGAAGCCTTACCGTAAAACGTCCCCTAATCCTAAACCGTATGCTAACACTAACCCGTACCCTTACACGTACGCTCACCCTAAACCATTGTCGTACCCTAACCTGTACCCTAAACCGTCCCCGTCTCCGTCCCCGTCCGCATCCCCTAACCCTAACCCTAACCCTAACACTTACCCGAAGCCTTACCCTAACCTGTTCCCTAATCCTAACCCGTACGCTAACACTAACCCATCTCCTAAAACGTACGCTCTCCCTAAACCGTTGTCGTATGCTAACCTGTACCTTAAACCGTCGCCGTCACCTAACCCTAAACCTAACACTAACCCTAACCCTAACCCTTACCCGAAGACTTACCCTAACCCGTCCGCTAATCCTAACCCGTACGCTCACACTAACCTGTACTCTAACACGTATGCTCCCCCTAAACTGTTGTCTTACACTAAACTGTACCCTAAACAGTCCCCATCCCCTAACCCTAACCCTAACCTTAAACCTAACACTAACACTTACCCGAAGCCTTACACTAACCCGTCCCTTAATCCTAACCCGGACGCTAACACTAACACGTACCCTGACACGTACGCTCTCCTTAAACTGTTGTCGTAACCTCACCTGTACCCTAAAACGTCCCCTTCCCCAAACCCTAACCCTAACACTAAACCTAACACTAAATCTTACCTGAAGCCTTACCCTAAACCGTCGCCTAATCCTAACCCGTACCCTAACACTAACCTGTACCCTAACACGTATGCCCACCCTAAACCGTTGTCGTACACTAACCTGTACACTAAACCGTCCCCATCCCCTCAACCTAACCCTGACCCTAACCCTTACCCGAAGCCTTACCCTAACCCGTCCCATAATCCTAACCCCTACGCTAAAACTAACATGTACCCTAACACGTACGCTCACCCTAAACCGTTGTCATACCCTAACCCATCCCTGTACCCGTCCCCTAACCCTAACCCTAAACCTTACCCGAAGCCTTACCCTAACCCGTCCCCTAATCCTAACACGTATGCTAACACTAACCCATACCCTAACACGTACGCTCACCCTAAACCGTTGTCGTACCCTAACCTGTACCCTAAACCGTCCCTGTCCCAATTCCCTAACCCTAACCCTAACCCTAACACTAACCCTAACCCTTACCCGAAGCCTTACCCTCACCCGTCCCCTAATCCTAACCCGTACGCTAACACTAACCCGTACCCTAACACGTACGCTCACCCTAAACCGTTGTCGTACCCTAACCTGTGCCCTAAACCGTCCCCGTCCCCTAACCCTAACCCTAACCCTAACCCTTACCCGAAGCCTTACCCTCACCCGTCCCCTAATCCTAACCCGTACGCTAACACTAACCCGTACCCTAACACGTAAGCTCACCCTAAACCATTGTCGTACCCTAACCTGTACCCTAAACCGTCCCCGTCCCCGTCCCCTAACCCTAACGCTAACCCTAACCCTTACACGAAGCCTTACACTCACCCGTCCCCTAATCCTAACCCGTACGCCAACACTAACCTGTACCCTAACACGTACGCTCACCCTAAACCGTTGTCGTACCCTAACCTGTACCCTAAACCGTCCCTGTCCCCTAACCCTAACCCTAACCCTAACCCTAACCCTAACCCTTACCCGAAGCCTTACCCTCACCCGTCCCCTAATCCTAACCCGTACGCTAACACTAACCCTTACCCTAACACGTACGCTCACCCTAAATCGTTGTTGTACCCTAACCTGTACCCTAAACCGTCCCCGTCCCCTAACCCTAACCCTAACCCTAACCCTTACCCGAAGCCTTACCCTCACCCGTCCCCTAATCCTAACCCGTACACTAACACTAACCCGTACCCTAACATGTACGCTCAACCTAAACCGTTGTCGTACCCTAACCTGTACGCTAAACCGTCCCCGTCCCCTAACCCTAACCATAACCCTAACCCTAAACCTTACCTGAAGCCTTACCCTCACCCGTCCCCTAATCCTAACCCGTACGATAACACTAACCCGTACCCTAACACGTACGCTCACCCTAAACCGTTCTCGTACCCTAACCTGTAACCTAAACCGTCCCCGTCCCCGTCCCCTAACCCTAACCCTAACCCTAACCCTGACCCGAAGCCTTACCCTCACCCGTCCCCTAATCCTAACCCGTACGCTAACACTAACCCGTACCCTAACACGTACGCTCACCCTATACCGTTGTCGTACCCTAACCTGTACCCTAAACCGTCCCCGTCCCCTAACCCTATCCCTAACACTAACCCTAACCCTAATGCTTACCCGAAGCCTTACACTCACCTGTCCCCTAATCCTAACCCGTACGCTAACACTAACCCGTACCCTAACACATACTCTCACCCTAAACCGTTGTCGTACCCTAACCTGTACCCTAAACCGTCCCCGTCCCCGTCCCCTAACCCTAACCCTAACCCTAACCATTACCCGAAGCCTTACCCTCACCCGTCCCCTAATCCTAACCCGTACGCTAACACTAACGCGTACCCTAACACGTACGCTCACCCTAAACCGTTGTCGTACCTTAACCCATCCCTGTACCCGTCCCCTAACCCTAACCCTAACCCTTACCCGAAGCCTTACCCTAACCCGTCCCCTAATCCTAACACATATGCTAACACTAACCCATACCCTAACACGTACGCTCACCCTAAACCATTGTCGTACCCTAACCTGTGCCCTAAACCGTCCCCGTCCCCTAACCCTAACCCTAACCCTAACCCTTACCTGAAGCCTTACCCTCACCCGTCCCCTAATCCTAACCCGTACGCTAACACTAACCCGTACCCTAACACGTAAGCTCACCCTAAACCGTTGTCGTACGCTAACCTGTACCCTAAACCGTCCCCGTCCCCGTTCCCTAACCCTAACCCTAACCCTAACACTTACCCGAAGCCTTACCCTCACCCGTCCCCTAATCCTAACCTGTACGCCAACACTAACCCGTACCCTAACACGTACGCTCACCCTAAACCGTTGTCGTACACTAACCTGTACCCTAAACCGTCCCCGTCCCCTAACCCTAACCCTAACCCTAACCCTTACCCGAAGCCTTACCCTCACCCATCCCCTAATCCTAAACCGTACGCTAACACTAACCCGTACCCTAACACGTACGCTCAACTTAAACCGTTGTCGTACCCTAGCCTGTACCCTAAACCGTCCCTGTCCCCTAACCCTAACCCTAACCCTAACCCTTACCCGAAGCCTTATCCTCACCCGTACCCTAATCCTAACCTGTACGCTAACACTAACCCGTACCCTAAAACGTACGCTCACCCTAAATCGTTGTCGTACCCTAACCTGTACCCTAAACCGTCCCCGTCCCCTAACCCTAACCCTAACCCTAACCCTAACCCTTACCCGAAGCCTTACCCTCACCCGTCCCCTAATCCTAACCCGTACGCTAACACTAACCCGTACCCTAACACGTACGCTCACCCTAAACCGTTGTCGTACCCTAACCTGTACGCTAAACCGTCCCCGTCCCCTAACCCTAACCCTAACCCTAACCCTAACCCTAAACCTTACCTGAAGCCTTACCCTCACCCGTCCCCTAATCCTAACCCGTACGCTAACACTAACCCGTACCCTAACACGTACGCTCACCCTAAACCGTTGTCGTACCCTAACCTGTAACCTAAAACGTCCCCGTCCCCGTCCCCTAAACCTAACCCTAACCCTAACCCTTACCCGAAGCCTTACCCTCACCCGTCCCCTAATCCTAACCCGTACGCTAACACTAACCCGTACCCTAACACGTACGCTCACCCTAAACCGTTGTCGTACCCTAACCTGTACCCTAAACCGTCCCCGTCCCCTAACCCTAACCCTAACACTAATCCTAAACCTAATCCTTACCCGAAGCCTTACACTCACCCGTCCCGTAATCCTAACCCGTACGCTAACACTAACCCGTACCCTAACACCTACGCTCACCCTAAACCGTTGTCATACCCTAACCTGTACCCTAAACCGTCCCCGTCCCCGTCCCCTAACCCTAACCCTAACCCTAACCCTTACCCGAAGCCTTACCCTCACCCGTCCCCTAATCCTAACCCGTACGCTAACACTAACGCGTACCCTAACACGTACGCTCACCCTAAACCGTTGTCGTACACTAAACTGTACCCTAAACCGTCCCCGGGCCCGTCCCCTAACCCTAAGCCTAACCCTAACCCTAACCCTTACCCGAAGCCTTACCCTCACCCTTCCCCTAATCCTAACCCGTACGCTAACACTAACCCGTACCCTAACACGTACGCTCACACTAAACCGTTGTCGTACCCTAACCTGTACCCTAAACCGTCCCGTAACCCTAACCCTAACCCTAACCCTAACCCTAACCCTTACCCGAAGCCTTACCCTCACCCGTCCCCTAATCCTAACCCGTACGCTAACACTAACGCGTACCCTAACACGTACGCTCACCCTAAACCGTTGTCGTACCCTAACCTGTACCCTAAACCATCCCCGTCCCCTAACCCTAACCCTAACACTAACCCTAACCCTAACCCTTACCCGAAGCCTTACCCTAACCCGTCCCCTAATCCTAACCCGTACGCTAACACTAAACTGTACCCTAATACGTACGCTCACCCTAAACCGTTGTTGTACCCTAACCTGTACCCTAAACCGTCCCCGTCCCCTAACGCGAACCCTAAACCTAACCCTAACCATTACCCAAAGCCTTACCCTAACCCATCCCCTAATCCTAAACCGTACGCTAACCCTAACCCGTACCCAAACACGTACGCTCACCCTAAACCGTTGTCATAGCCTAACCTGTACCCTAAACCGTCTTCGTCCTCTAACCCTAACGCTAAACCTAACCCTAACCCTAACCCTTACCCGAGGCCTTACCCTAACCGGTCCCCTATTCCTCACCCGTACGCTAACACTAACCCGTACCCTAACACGTACGCTCTCCCTAAACCTTTGTCGTACCGTAACCTGTAACCTAAACCGTCCCCGTCCCCTAACCCTAACCCTAACACTAAACCTAACCCAAAGCCTTACCCTAACCCGTCCCTTAATCCTAACCCGTACGCTAACACTAAAATGTACCCTAACTCGTACGCTCACCCTAAATCGTTATCGTACACTATCCTGTACCCTAAACCATCCCCCACCCCGTCCCCTAACCCTAAAGCTTACCCAAAGCCTTACCCTAGCCCATCCCCTAATCCTAACCCGTACGCTGACACTGACAGGTACCCTAACATGTACGCTCCCCCTAAATCTTTTCGTACACTAACCTGTACCCTAAACCATCCTGGTCCCCGTCCCCTAACCCTAAACCTAAACCTAACCCTAAACCTTACCCGAAGCCTTACACTAACCCGTCCTCTAATCCTAAACCGTACGCTAACACGAACCATTACCCTAACACATATGCTCACCCTAAACCATTGTCGTACCCTAACCTGTACCTTAAACTGTCCCCGTCCCTGTTCCCTAACCCTAACCGTAACCCTAACCCTAACACTTACCCGAAAACTTACCCTAACCCGATCTCTAATCCTAAACCGTACGCTAACACTAACCCGTACGCTAACACGTATGCTCACCCTAAACCGTTGTCGTACCCTAACCTGTACCCTAAACCGTCCCCGTCCCCATCCCCTAACCCTAACCCTAACCCTTACCCGAAGCCTTACCCTAACCCGTCCCCTAACCCTAACCCGTATGCTAACACTAACCCGTAACCTAAAACATACGCTCACCCTAAACTGTTGTCATAGCCTAACCTGTACCCTAAACTGTCCCCGTCCTCTAACCCTCACCCTAACCCTAACCCTCACCCTAAACCTTACACGAAGCCTTACCCTAACCCATTCCCTAATCCTAACCCGTACGCTAAAACTAACCCGTGCCCTAACAGGTATGCTCACCCTAAACAGTTGTCGTACCCTAACCTGTACCCTAAACTGACCCCGTCCCCGTGCCCGTCCCCTAACCCTAACCCTAACCCTTACCCGATGCCTTTTACTAACCCGTCCCTTAATCCTAACCCGTACGTTAACACTAACATGTACCGTAAAACGTACACTCACCCTAAACCGTTGTCATAGCCTAACCTGTACCCCAAACCGTCCCCGTCCTCTAACCCTAACCCTAACGCTAACCCTAACCCTAACACTTACCCGAAGCCTTACCCTAACCCGTCCATTAATCCTAACCCGTACGATAACACTAACCCGTACCGTAACACGTACGCTCTCCTTAAAACTTTGTCGTATCCTAACCTGTACCCTAACCGTCCCGGTCCCCTAACCCTAACCCTAACACTAACCCTAACCCTAACACTTACCCGAAGCCTTACCCTAAGACGTCCCCTTATCCTAACCCGTAGGCTAACACTAACATGTATCCTAACACGTACGCTCACCCTAAAGTGTTGTCATACACTAACTTGTACCTTAAACCGTCCCCGTCCACTAAACCTAACCCTAAACTTAACCCTATCCCTAACCCTTACCCGAAGACTTACCCTAACCCGCCCCCTAATCCTAACACGTAAGGTAACACTAACCCGTGCCCTAACACGTACACTCACCCTAAACCACTTTCGTACACTAACCTGTACCCTAAACCGTCCCTGTCCCCGTGCCCGTCCCCTAACCCTAACCCTAACCCTAACCCTAACCCTTACCCTAAGCCTTACCCTAACCCGTCCCCTAATCCTAACCTGTACGCTAACACTAACCCGTACCCTAACACGTACGCTCTCCCTAAACCGTTGTCGTAATTTAACCTGTACCCTAAACCATCCCCATCCCCTACCGTAACCCTAACCCTAACCCTAACCGTAACCCCGTCCCCGTCCCCTAACCCTAATCCAATCCCTTACCCTTACCCTAAGCCTTACACTAACCCGTCACTTAATCCTAACATGTACGCTAACACTAACACGTACCCTAACACGTACGCTCACCCTAAACCGTTGTCGTACACTAAACTGTACCCTAAACCGTCCCCGTCCCCTAACCATAACCCTAACACTAACCATTACCCGAAGCCTTACCCTAACCCGTCCCCTAATCCTAACACGTACGCTAACAGTAACCTGTGCCCTAACACGTATGCTCCCCCTAAACCGTTGTCGTACACTAACCTGTACCCTAAACCGTCCCCGTCGGCTAACCCTAACCCTAACGCTAACCCTAACCCTAACACTTACCCGAAGCCTTACACTAACCCGTCCCTTAATCCTAACCCGGACGCTAACACTAACACGTACCCTAACATGTACGCTGACCTTAAGCCATTGTCGTACACTAACATGTACCCTAAACTGTCCCGTCCTCGTCCCCGTCCCCTAAACCTAACCCTAACCCTTACCCGAAGCCTTACCCTAAACCGTCCCCTAAACCTAACCCGTACGCTAATATTAACCTGTACCCTAACATGTACCCTCACCCTAAACCGTTGTCGTACACTAACCTGTACCCTAAACTGTCCCAGTCCCCTAACCCTAACCCTAACCATAACCCTAACACTAACCCTTACCCGAAGCCTTACCCTAACCCGTCCCCTACTCCTAACCCGTACGCTAACACTAACACGTACCCTAACACATACGCTCACCCTAAACCATTGTCGTATCCTTACCTGTACCCTAAACCGTCCCTGTCCCCTAACCCTAACCCTAAACCTAACCCTAACCCTAGGCCTTACCCGAAACCTTACCCTAACCGTCCGATAATCCTAACCCGTACGCTAACACTAACCCGTACCCTAACTCGTACGCTCACCCTAAACAGTTGTCGTACCCTAAAGTGTACCCTAAACTGTCCCCGTCCCCGTCCCCTAACCCTAACCCTAACCCTAAACCTTAACCGAAGCCTTACCCTAACCCGTCCCCTAACCCTAAACCGCACGCTAACACTAACCCGTAACCTAACACGTACGCTCACCCTAAACCATTGTCATAGCCTAACCTGTACCCTAAACCGTCCCCATCCTCTAACCCTAACCCTAACCCTAACCCTAACCCTAACCCTAACACTTACCCGAAGCCTTACCCTAACCTGTCCCCTAATCCTAACCCGTACGCTAACACTAACCCGTACCCTAACACGTACGCTCTCCCTAAACAGTTGTCGTACCCTAACCTGTACCCTAAACCGTCCATGTCCCCTAACCCTAACCCTAACACTAACCCTAACCCTAACCCTTACCTGAAGCCTTACCGTAACCCGTCCCCTAATCCTAACCCGTACCCTAACACTAACCTGTATCCTAACACATACGCTCACCCTAAACCGTTGTCGTACCCTAACCTGTACCCTAAACCGTCACCGTCCCCTTAACCTAACCCTAACCCTAAACCTTACCCGAAGCCTTACCCTAACCCGTCCCCTAATCCTAACCCGTACGCTAACACTAACACGTACCCTAACACGTACGCTCACCCTAAACCGTTGTCGTATGCTAAACTGTACCCTAAACCGCCCCCGTACCCGTCCCCTGACCCTAACCCTAACCGTAACCCTAACCCTAACCCTTACCCGAAGCCTTACCCTAACCCTTCCCCTAATCCTGAACTGCACGCTAACACGAACCCTTACCCTAACACGTACGCTCACCCTAAACCGTTGTCGTAACTAACATGTACCCTAAACTGTCCCCGTCCCCGTGCCCGTCCCCTAACCCTAACCCTAACCCTAACCCTTACTCGAAGCCTTACCCTAACCTGTCCCCTAATCCTAACCCGTACGCTAACAGTAACCCGTACTCTAACACGTACGCTCACACTAAACCGTTGTCATACACTTACCTGTACACTCAAACGTCCCCTAACACTAACCCTAACCCTAACCCTAACTCTAACCCTTACCCGAAGCCTTACCTTAACCCGTCCCCTAATCCTAACCCGTACACTAACACTAACCTGTACCCTAACACGTACACTCACCCTAAACCGTTCTCGTACACTTACCTGTACCCTAAACCGTCCCCGTCGCCTTCCCCGTCTCCTAACCCTAACCCTAACCCTAACCCTTACCCGAAGCCTTACCCTAACCCGTCCACTAATCCTAACCCGTACGCTAACAGTAACCCATACCCTAACACGTACGCTCTCCCGAAACCGTTGTCGTACCCTAAACTGTACCCTAAACCGTCGCCGTCAACTAACCCTAACCCTAACCCTAACCCTAATCCTTACCGTAACCCTTAGCCGAAGCCTTACCCTAATCCGTCCCCTAATCGTAACCCGTACGCTAACACTAACCTGCACCCTAACACATACGCTCACCCTAAAACGTTGTCGTACACTAATCTGTACCCTAAACCGTCCGCGTCCCCTAACCCTAACCCTAACCCTAACCCTTACCCGAAGCCTTACACTAACCCGTCCCTTAATCCTAACCCGTACGCTAACACTAACACGTACCCTAACACGTACGCTCACCCTAAACCGTTGTCGTACCCTAACCTGTACCCTAAACCATCCCCATCCCCATCCCCGTCCCCTAACCCTAACCCTAACCGTTACCCAAAGCCTTACACTAATACATCCTATAATCCTAACACGTATGCTACCACTAACCCGTACCCTAACACGTATGCTCACCCTAAACAGTTGTCGTACCCTAACCAGTACCCTAAACTGTCCCCGTCCCCGTGCCCGTCCCCTAACCCTAACCCTAAACCTAACCCTTACCTGAAGACTTACACTAACCCGTACCTTAATCCTAACCCTTACGCAAACACTAACACGTACCCTAACACGTACGCTCACCCTAAGCAGTTGTCATAGCCTAACCTGCACCCCAAACCGTCCCCGTCCTCTAACCCTAACCCTAACACTAACCTTAACCCTAAACTTTACCCGAAACCTTACCCTAACCCTTCCCCTAATCCTAACCCGTATGCTAACACTAACCTCTACCCTAGCATGTACGCTCACCCTAAACCATTGTCGTACACTAACCTGTACCCTAAACCGTTCCCGTCCCCTAACCCTATCCCTAACCCTAAACCTAACCCTTAACCGAAGCCTTACCCTAACCGGTCTTCTAATCCTAACCCGTACGCTAACACTAACAGGTACCATAACACGTACGCTCTAGCTAAACCGTTGTCGTACCCTAACCTGTACCCTAAACCATCCCCGTACCCTAACCCTAACCCTACCACTAACCCTAATCTTAACCTTTACCCGAAGCCTTACCCTAACCCGTCCCCTTATCCTAAAACGTACGCTAACACTAACCTGTACCCTAACACGTATGCTCACGCTAAAGAGTTGTCGTACCCTAACCTGTACCCTAAACCATCCCCGCCCCCTAACCCTAACCCTAACCCTAACCCTTACCCGAAGCCTTACCCTCACCCGTCCCCTAATCCTAACCCGTACGCTAACACTAACCCGTACCCTAACACGTAAGCTCACCCTAAACCATTGTCGTACCCTAACCTGTACCCTAAACCGTCCCCGTCCCCGTCCCCTAACCCTAACGCTAACCCTAACCCTTACACGAAGCCTTACCCTCACCCGTCCCCTAATCCTAACCCGTACGCCAACACTAACCCGTACCCTAACACGTACGCTCACCCTAAACCGTTGTCGTACACTAACCTGTACCCTAAACCGTCCCCGTCCCCTAACCCTAACCCTAACCCTAACCCTAACCCTTACCCGAAGCCTTACCCTCACCCGTCCCCTAATCCTAAACCGTACGCTAACACTAACCCGTACCCTAACACGTACGCTCACCTTAAACCGTTGTCGTACCCTAACCTGTACCCTAAACCGTCCCTGTCCCCTAACCCTAACCCTAACCCTAACCCTAACCCTAACCCTTACCCGAAGCCTTACCCTCACCCGTCCCCTAATCCTAACCCGTACGCTAACACTAACCCTTACCCTAACACGTACGCTCACCCTAAATCGTTGTTGTACCCTAACCTGTACCCTAAACCGTCCCCGTCCCCTAACCCTAACCCTAACCCTAACCCTTACCCGAAGCCTTACCCTCACCCGTCCCCTAATCCTAACCCGTACACTAACACTAACCCGTACCCTAACATGTACGCTCACCCTAAACCGTTGTCGTACCCTAACCTGTACGCTAAACCGTCCCCGTCCCCTAACCCTAACCATAACCCTAACCCTAAACCTTACCTGAAGCCTTACCCTCACCCGTCCCCTAATCCTAACCCGTACGATAACACTAACCCGTACCCTAACACGTACGCTCACCCTAAACCGTTCTCGTACCCTAACCTGTAACCTAAACCGTCCCCGTCCCCGTCCCCTAACCCTAACCCTAACCCTAACCCTGACCCGAAGCCTTACCCTCACCCGTCCCCTAATCCTAACCCGTACGCTAACACTAACCCGTACCCTAACACGTACGCTCACCCTATACCGTTGTCGTACCCTAACCTGTACCCTAAACCGTCCCCGTCCCCTAACCCTATCCCTAACACTAACCCTAACCCTAATGCTTACCCGAAGCCTTACACTCACCTGTCCCCTAATCCTAACCCGTACGCTAACACTAACCCGTACCCTAACACATACTCTCACCCTAAACCGTTGTCGTACCCTAACCTGTACCCTAAACCGTCCCCGTCCCCGTCCCCTAACCCTAACCCTAACCCTAACCCTTACCCGAAGCCTTACCCTCACCCGTCCCCTAATCCTAACCCGTACGCTAACACTAACGCGTACCCTAACACGTACGCTCACCCTAAACCGTTGTCGTACCTTAACCCATCCCTGTACCCGTCCCCTAACCCTAACCCTAACCCTTACCCGAAGCCTTACCCTAACCCGTCCCCTAATCCTAACACATATGCTAACACTAACCCATACCCTAACACGTACGCTCACCCTAAACCATTGTCGTACCCTAACCTGTGCCCTAAACCGTCCCCGTCCCCTAACCCTAACCCTAACCCTAACCCTTACCTGAAGCCTTACCCTCACCCGTCCCCTAATCCTAACCCGTACGCTAACACTAACCCGTACCCTAACACGTAAGCTCACCCTAAACCGTTGTCGTACGCTAACCTGTACCCTAAACCGTCCCCGTCCCCGTCCCCTAATCCTAACCCTAACCCTAACCCTTACCCGAAGCCTTACCCTCACCCGTCCCCTAATCCTAACCTGTACGCCAACACTAACCCGTACCCTAACACGTACGCTCACCCTAAACCGTTGTCGTACACTAACCTGTACCCTAAACCGTCCCCGTCCCCTAACCCTAACCCTAACCCTAACCCTTACCCGAAGCCTTACCCTCACCCGTCCCCTAATCCTAAACCGTACGCTAACACTAACCCGTACCCTAACACGTACGCTCAACTTAAACCGTTGTCGTACCCTAGCCTGTACCCTAAACCGTCCCTGTCCCCTAACCCTAACCCTAACCCTAACCCTTACCCGAAGCCTTATCCTCACCCGTACCCTAATCCTAACCTGTACGCTAACACTAACCCGTACCCTAAAACGTACGCTCACCCTAAATCGTTGTCGTACCCTAACCTGTACCCTAAAACGTCCCCGTCCCCTAACCCTAACCCTAACCCTAACCCTTACCCGAAGCCTTACCCTCACCCGTCCCCTAATCCTAACCCGTACGCTAACACTAACCCGTACCCTAACACGTACGCTCACCCTAAACCGTTGTCGTACCCTAACCTGTACGCTAAACCGTCCCCGTCCCCTAACCCTAACCCTAACCCTAACCCTAACCCTAAACCTTACCTGAAGCCTTACCCTCACCCGTCCCCTAATCCTAACCCGTACGCTAACACTAACCCGTACCCTAACACGTACGCTCACCCTAAACCGTTGTCGTACCCTAACCTGTAACCTAAAACGTCCCCGTCCCCGTCCCCTAAACCTAACCCTAACCCTAACCCTTACCGGAAGCCTTACCCTCACCCGTCCCCTAATCCTAACCCGTACGCTAACACTAACCCGTACCCTAACACGTACGCTCACCCTAAACCGTTGTCGTACCCTAACCTGTACCCTAAACCGTCCCCGTCCCCTAACCCTAACCCTAACCCTAACCCTTACCCGAAGCCTTACCCTCACCCGTCCCCTAATCCTAACCCGTACGCTAACAATAACCCGTACCCTAACACGTACGCTCACCCTAAACCGTTGACGTACCCTAACCTGTACCCTAAACCGTCCCCGTACCCGTCCCCTAACCCTAACCCAGCCCTAACCCTTACCCGAAGCCTTACCCTCACCCGTCTCCTAATCCTAACCCGTACGCTAACACTAACCCGTACCCTAACACGTACGCTCACCCTAAACCGTTGTCGAACCCTAACCTGTACCCTAAACCGTCCCCGTCCCCTAACCCTAACCCTAACGCTAACACTTACCCGAAGCCTTACCCTCACCCATCCCCTAATCCTAACCCGTACGCTAACACTAACCCGTACCCTAACACGTACGCTCCCCTAAACCGTTGTCGTACCCTAACCTGTACCCTAAACCGTCCCCGTCCCCTAACCCTAACCCTAACCCTAACCCTAACCCTAACCCTAACCCTAACCGTTACCCGAAGCCTTACCCTCACCCGTCCCCTAATCCTAACCCGTACGCTAACACTAACCCGTACCCTAACACGTACACTCACCCTAAACCGTTGTCGTACCCTAACCTGTACCCTAAACCGTCCCCGTCCCCTAACCCTAACCCTAACCCTAACACTTACCCGAAGCCTTACTCTCACCAGTCCCCTAATCCTAACCCGTACGCTAACACTAACCCGTACCCTAACACGTACGCTCACCCTAAATCGTTGTCGTACCCTAACCTGTACCCTAAACCGTCCCCGTCCCCTAACCCTAACCCTAACCCTAACCCTAACCGTTACCCTAAGCCTTACTCTCACCCGTCCCATAATCCTAACCCGTACGCTAACACTAACCCGTACCCTAACACGTACGCTCACCATAATCCGTTTTCGTACACTGAACTGTACCCTAAACCGTCCCCGTGCCCGTCCCCTAACCCTAACCCTAACCCTAACCCTAACCCTTACCCGAAGCCTTACCCTCACCCGTCTCCTAATCCTAACCCGTACGCTAACACTAACCCGTACCCTAACACGTACGCTCACCCTGAACCGTTGACGTACCCTAACCTGTACCCTAAACTGTCCCCGTCCCCGTCCCCTAACCCTAACCCTACCCCTTACCCGAAGCCTTACCCTCACCCGTCCCCTAATCCTAACCCGTACGCTAACACTAACCCGTACCCTAACACGTACGCTCACCCTAAACCGTTGTCGTACCCTAACCTGTACCCTAAACCATCCCCATCCCCTAACCCTAACCCTAACCCTAACCCTTACCCGAAGCCTTACCCTCACCCGTCCCCTAATCCTAACCCGTACGCTAACAATAACTCGTACCCTAACACGTACGCTCACCCTAAAGCTTTGTCGTACCCTAACCTGTACCCTAAACCGTCCCCGTCCCCTAACCCTAACCCTAACCCTAACCCTAACGCTTACCCGAAGCCTTACCCTCACCCGTCCCCTAATCCTAACCCGTACGCTAACACTAACCAGTACCCTAACACGTACGCTCACCCTAAACCGCTGTCGTACCCTAACCTGTACCCTAAACCGTCCCCGTGTCCGTCCCCTAACCCTAACACTAACCCTAACCCTATCCCGAAGCCTTACCCTCACCCGTCCCCTAATCCTAACCCGTACGCTATCACTAACCCGTACCCTAACACCTACGCTCACCCTAAACCGTTGTCGTACCCTAACCTGTACCCTAAACCGTCCCCGTCCCCTAACCTTAACTCTAACCCTTACCCGAAGCCATACCCTCACCCGTCCCCTAATCCTCACCCGTACGCTAACAATAACCCGTACCCTAACATGTATGCTCACCCTAAAGCGTTGTCGTACCCTAACTTGTACCCTAAACCGTCCCCATCCCCTAACCCTAACCCTAACCCTAACCCTAACACTTACCCGAAGCCTTACCCTCACCCGTCCCGTAATCCTATCCCGTACACTAACACTAACCCGTACCCTAACACGTACGCTCACCCTAAATCGTTGTCGTACCCTAACCTGTACCCTAAACCTTCCCCGTCCCCTAACCCTAACCCTAACCCTTACCCGAAGCCTTACCCTCACCCGTCCCCTAATCCTAACCCGTACGCTAACACTAACCCGTACCCTAACACGTACGCTCACCCTAAACCGTTGTCGTACCCTAACCTGTACCCTAAACCGTCCCCGTCCCCTAACCCTAACCCTAACCCTAACCCTAACCCTTACCCGAAGCCTTACCCTCACCCGTCCCCTAATCCTAACCCGTACGCTAACACTAACCCGTACCCTAACACGTACTCTCACCCTAAACCATTGACGTACCCTAACCTGTACCCTAAACCGTCCCCGTCCCCGTCCCCTAACCCTAACCCTAACCCTAACCCTAACCCTTACCCGAAGCCTTACACTCACCCGTCCCCTAATCCTAACCCGTACGCTAACACTAACCCGTACCCTAACACGTACGCTCACCCTAAACCGTTGTCGTACCCTAACCTGTACCCTAAACCGTCCCCGTGCCCGTCCGCTAACCCTAAACCTAACCCTAACCCTAACCCTTACCCGAAGCCTTACCCTCACCCGTCCCCTAATCTTTGCCCGTACGCTAACACTAACCCGTACCCTAACACGTACGCTCACCCTTAACCGTTGTCGTAACCTAACCTGTACCCTAAACCGTCTCCGTCCTCTAACCCTAACCTTAACCCTAACCCTAACCCTAACCCTTACCCGAAGCCTTACACTCACCCGTCCCCTAATCCTAACCCGTACGCTAACACTAACCTGTACCCTAACAAGTACGCTCACCCTAAAGCGTTGTCGTACCCTAACCTGTACCCTACACCGTCCCCGTCTCCTAACCCTAACCCTAACCCTAACCCTAACCCTAACCCTTACACGAACCCTTACCCTCACCCGTACTTTAATCCTAACCCGTACGGTAACACTAAACCATACCCTAAAACGTACGCTCACCCTAAACCGTTGTCGTACCCTAACCTGTACCCTAAACCGTCCCCGTCCCCTAACCCTAACCCTAAACCTAACCCTAACCCTAACTCTTACCCGAAGCCTTACCCTCACCCGTCCCCTAATCCTAACCCGTACGCTAACAATAACCCGTACCCTAACACGTACGCTCACCCTAAAGCGTTGTCGTACCCTAACCTGTACCCTAAACCGTCCCTGTCCCATACCCCTAACCCTAACCCGAAACCTAACCCTTACCCGAAGACTTACCCTCACCCGTCCCCTAATCCTCACCCGTACGCTAACACTAACCCGTACCCTAACACGTACGCTCACCCTAAACCGTTGACGTACCCTAACCTGTACCCTAAACCGTCCCCGTGTCCGTCCCCTAACCCTAACCCTAACCCTAACCCTAACCATAACCCTATCCCGAAGCCTTACGCTCACCCGTCCCCTAATCCTAACCCTTACGCTATCACTAACCCGTACCCTAACACGTACGCTCACCCTAAACCGTTGTCGTACCGTAACCTGTACCCTAAACCGTCCCCGTCCCCTAACCCTAACCCTAACCCTAACCCTAACCCTAACACTTACCCGAAGCCTTACTCTCACCCGTCCCCTAATCCTCACCCGTACGCTAACACTAACCCGTACCCTAACACGTACGCTCACGCTAAATCGTTGTCGTACCCTAACCTGTACCCTAAACCTTCCCCGTACCCTAACCCTAACCCTAACCCTAACCCTAACCCTAACCCTTACCCGAAGCCTTACCCTCACCCGTCCCCTAATCCTAACCCGTACGCTAACACTAACCCGTACCCTAACACGTACGCTCACCCTAAACCGTTGTCGTACCCTAACCTGTACCCTAAACCGTCCCCGTCCCCTAACCCTAACCCTAACCCTAACCCTAATCCTTACCCGAAGCCTTACCCTCACCCGTCCCCTAATCCTAACCCGTATGCTAACACTAACCCGTACCCTAACACGTACTCTCACCCTAAACCATTGACGTACCCTAAACTGTACCCTAAACCGTCCCCGTCCCCGTCCCCTAACCCTAACCCTAAACCTAACCCTAACCCTTACCTGAAGCCTTACACTCACCCGGCCCCTAATCCTAACCCGTACGCTAACACTAACCCGTACCCTAACACGTACGCTCACCCTAAACCGTTGTCGTACCCTAACCTGCACCCAAAACCGTCCCCGTCCCCTAACACTAACCCTAACCCTAACACTAACCCTAACCCTTACCCGAAGCCTTACTCTCACGCGTCCCCTAATCCTAACCCGTACGCTAACACTAACCCGTACCCTAACACGTACGCTCACTCTAAACCGTTGTCGTAACCTAACTTGTACACTAAACCGTCCGCGTCTGCTAACCCTAACCCTAACCATAACCCTAACCCTTACCCGAAGCCTTACCCTCACCCGTCTCCTAATCCTAACCCGTACGCTAACACTATCCCATACCCTAACATGTACGCTCACCGTAAACCGTTGTCGTACCCTAACCTCTACCCTAAACCGTCCCCGTCCCCTAACCCTAACTCTAACCCTAACCCTAAACCTAACCCTTACCGAAAGCCTTACCCTCACCCGTCTCCTAATCCTAACCCGTACGCTAACACTAACCCGTACCCTAACAGGTACGCTCACCCTAAACCGTTGTCGTACCCGAACCTGTACCCTAAACCGTCCCTGCACCAAACCCTAACCCTAACCCTAAACCTAACCCTAACCCTTACCCAAAGCCTTACCCTCACCCGTCCCCTAATCCTAACCCGTACGCTAACACTAACCCGTACCCTAACACGTATGCTCACCCTAAACCGTTGTCGTACCCTATCCTGTACCCTAAACCGTCCCCGTCCCCTAACCCGAATCCTAACCCTAACCCTAACCCTAACCCTAACACTTACCCGAAGCCTTACCCTCACACGTCCCATAATCCTAACCCGTACGCTAACACTAACACGTACCCTAAAACATACGCTCACCCTAAACCGTTGTCATACACTAACCTGTACCCTAAACCGTCCCCGTACCCGTCCCCTAACCCTAACCCAGCCCTAACCCTTACCCGAAGCCTTACCCTCACCCGTCTCCTAATCCTAACCCGTACGCTAACACTAACCCGTACCCTAACACGTACGCTCACCCTAAACCGTTGTCGAACCCTAACCTGTACCCTAAACCGTCCCCCTCCCCTAACCCTAACCCTAACCCTAACACTTACCCGAAGCCTTACCCTCACCCATCCCCTAATCCTAACCCGTACGCTAACACTAACCCGTACTCTAACACGTACGCTCCCCTAAACCGTTGTCGTACCCTAACCTGTACCCTAAACCGTCCCCGTCCCCTAACCCTAACCCTAACCCTAACCCTAACCCTAACCCTAACCCTAACCGTTACCCGAAGCCTTACCCTCACCCGTCCCCTAATCCTAACCCGTACGCTAACACTAACCCGTACCCTAACACGTACACTCACCCTAAACCGTTGTCGTACCCTAACCTGTACCCTAAACCGTCCCCGTCCCCTAACCCTAACCCTAACCCTAACCCTTACCCGAAGCCTTACTCTCACCAGTCCCCTAATCCTAACCCGTACGCTAACACTAACCCGTACCCTAACACGTACGCTCACCCTAAATCGTTGTCGTACCCTAACCTGTACCCTAAACCGTCCCCGTCCCCTAACCCTAACCCTAACCCTAACCCTAACCCTTACCCTAAGCCTTACTCTCACCCGTCCCATAATCCTAACCCGTACGCTAACAATAACCCGTACCCTAACACATACGCTCACCCTAAACCGTTGTCGTACACTAACCTGTACCCTAAACCATCCCCGTCCCCTAACCCTAACCTTAACCCTAACCCTAACCCTTACCTGAAGCCTTACCCTCACCCGTCCCCTAATCCTAACCCGTACGCTAACACTAACCCGTCCCCTAACACGTACGCTCACCCTAAACCGTTGTCGTACGCTAACCTGTACCCTAAACCGTCCCCGTCCCCTTACCCTAACCCTAACCCAAACCCTAACCCTAACCCTTACCCGAAGCCTTACCCTCACCCGTCCCCTAATCCTAACCCGTACGGTAAAACTAACCCGTACCCTAACACGTACGCTCCCCTAAACCGTTGTCGTACCCTAACCTGTACCCTAAACCGTCCCCGTCCCCTAAACCTAACCGTAACCCTAACCCTAACCCTTACCCGAAGCCTTACCCTCACCCGTCCCCTAATCCTAACCCGTACGCTAACACTAACCCGTACCCTAACACGTACGCTCACCATAATCCGTTTTCGTACACTGAACTGTACCCTAAACCGTCCCCGTGCCCGTCCCCTAACCCTAACCGTAACCCTAACCCTAACCCTTACCCGAAGCCTTACCCTCACCCGTCTCCTAATCCTAACCCGTACGCTAACACTAACCCGTACCCTAACACGTACGCTCACCCTAAACCGTTGTCGTACCCTAACCTGTACCCTAAACCGTCCCCGTCCCCTAACCCTAACCCTAACCCTAACCCTAACCCTTACCCGAAGCCTTACCCTCACCCGTCCCCGAATCCTAACCCGTACACTAACACTAAACCGTACCCTAACACGTACGCTCACCCTAAACCGTTGACGTACCCTAAACTGTACCCTAAACTGTCCCCGTCCCCGTCCCCTAACCCTAACCCTACCCCTTACCCGAAGCCTTACCCTCACCCGTCCCCTAATCCTAACCCATACGCTAACACTAACCCGTACCCTAACACGTACGCTCAACCTAAACCGTTGTCGTACCCTAACCTGTACCCTAAACCATCCCCATCCCCTAACCCTAACCCTAACCCTAACCCTTACCCGAAGCCTTACCCTCACCCGTCCCCTAATCCTAACACGTACGCTAACAATAACTCGTACCCTAACACGTACGCTCACCCTAAAGCTTTGTCGTACACTAACCTGTACCCTAAACCGTCCCCGTCCCCTAACCCTAACCCTAACCCTAACCCTAACCCTAACCCTTACCCGAAGCCTTACCCTCACCCGTCCCCTAATCCTAACCCGTACGCTAACACTAACCCGTACCCTAACACGTACGCTCACCCTAAACCGCTGTCGTACCCTAACCTGTACCCTAAACCGTCCCCGTGTCCGTCCCCTAACCCTAACCCTAACCCTAACCCTATCCCTAAGCCTTACCCTCACCCGTCCCCTAATCCTAACCCGTACGCTATCACTAACCCGTACCCTAACACGTACGCTCACCCTAAACCGTTGTCGTACCCTAACCTGTACCCTAAACCGTCCCCGTCCCCTAACCCTAACTCTAACCCTTACCCGAAGCCTTACCCTCACCCGTCCCCTAATCCTCACCCGTACGCTAACAATAACCCGTACCCTAACATGTATGCTCACCCTAAAGCTTTGTCGTACCCTAACTTGTACCCTAAACCGTCCCCGTCCCCTAACCCTAACCCTAACCCTAACCCTAACACTTACCCGAAGCCTTACCCTCACCCGTCCCGTAATCCTATCCCGTACACTAACACTAACCCGTACCCTAACACGTACGCTCACCCTAAATCGTTGTCGTACCCTAACCTGTACCCTAAACCTTCCCCGTCCCCTAACCCTAACCCTAACCCTAACCCTAATCCTTACCCGAAGCCTTACCCTCACCCGTCCCCTAATCCTAACCCGTACGCTAACACTAACCCGTACCCTAACCCGTACGCTCACCCTAAACCGTTGTCGTACCCTAACCTGTACCCTAAACCGTCCCCGTCCCCTAACCCTAACCCTAACCCTAACCCTAACCCTTACCCGAAGCCTTACCCTCACCCGTCCCCTAATCCTAACCCGTACGCTAACACTAACCCGTACCCTAACACGTACGCTCACCCTAAACCGTTGTCGTACCCTAACCTGTACCCTAAACCGTCCCCGTGCACGTCCGCTAACCCTAAACCTAACCCTAACCCTAACCCTTACCCGAAGCCTTACCCTCACCCGTCCCCTAATCTTTACCCGTACGCTAACACTAACCCGTACCCTAACACGTACGCTCACCCTTAACCGTTGTCGTAACCTAACCTGTACCCTAAACCGTCTCCGTCCTCTAACCCTAACCTTAACCCTAACCCTAACCCTAACCCTTACCCGAAGCCTTACACTCACCCGTCCCCTAATCCTAACCCGTACGCTAACACTAACCTGTACCCTAACAAGTACGCTCACCCTAAAGCGTTGTCGTACCCTAACCTATACCCTAAACCGTCCCCGTCCCCTAACCCTAACCCTAACCCTAACCCTAACCCTAACCCTTACACGAACCCTTACCCTCACCCGTACTTTAATCCTAACCCGTACTGTACCACTAAACCATACCCTAAAACGTACGCTCACCCTAAACCGTTGTCGTACCCTAACCTGTACCCTAAACCGTCCCCGTCCCCTAACCCTAACCCTAAACCTAACCCTAACCCTAACCCTTACCCGAAGCCTTACCCTCACCCGTCCCCTAATCCTAACCCGTACGCTAACACTAACCCGTACCCTAACACGTACGCTCACCCTAAACCGTTGTCGTACCCTAACCTGTACCCTAAACAGTCCCCGTCCCGTCCCCTAACGCTAAACCTAAACCTAACCCTAACCCTTACCCGAAGCCTTACCCTCTCCCGTCCCCTAATCCTAACCCGTACTCTAACACGTACGCTCACCCTAAACGGTTGTCGTACCCTAACCTGTACCCTAAACCGTCCCCGTCGCCTAACCCTAACCCTAACCCTAACACTAACACGAACCCTTACCCGAAGCCTTACCCTCACCCGTCCCCTAATCCTAACACGTACGCTAAATCTAACCCATACCCTAACACGTACGCTCACCCTAAACCGTTGTCGTACCCTAACCTGTACCCTAAACCGTCCCCGTCCCCTAACCCTAACCCTAACCCTTATCCGAAGCCTTACCCTCACCCGTCCCCTAATCCTAACCCGTACGCTAAAACTAAACCGTACCCTAAAACGTACGCTCCCCTAAACCGTTGTCGTACCCTAACCTGTACCCTAAACCGTCCCCATGCCCGTCCCCTAACCCTAACCCTAACCCTAACCCTTACCCGAAGCCTTACCCTCACCCGTCCCCTAATCCTAACCCGTACGCTAACACTAACCCATACCCTAACACGTACGCTCACCGTAAACCGTTGTCGTACCCTAACCTGTACCCTAAACCGTCCCCGTGCCCGTCCCCTAACCCTAACCCTAACCCTAACCCTAACCCTTACGCGAAGCCTTACCCTCACCCGTCCCCTAATCCTAACCCGTACACTAATACTAACCCGTACACTAACACGTACGCTCACCCTAAACCGTTGTGGTACCCTAACCTGTACCCTAAACCGTCCCCGTCCCCTAACCCTAAACCTAACCCTAACCCTAACCCTAACCCTTACCCGAAGCCTTACCCTCACCCGTCCCCTAATCCTAACCCGAACGCTAACAATAACCCGTACCCTAACAAGTACGCTCACCCTAAAACGTTGTCGTACCCTAACCTGTACCCTAAACCGTCCCCGTCCCAGTCCCCTAACCCTAACCCTAACCCTAACCCTAACCCTAACCCTAACCCTTACCCGAAGCCTTACCCTCACCCGTCCCCTAATCCTAACCCGTACGCTAACACTAACCCGTACCCTAACACGTACGCTCACCCTAAACTGTTGTCGTACCCTAACCTGCACCCTAAACCGTCCCCGTGCCCGTCCCCTAACCCTAAACCGAACCCTAACCCTAACCCTTACCCGAAGCCTTACCCTCACCCGTCCTCTAATCCTAACCCGTACGCTAACACTAACCCGTACCCTAACACGTACGCTCACCCTAAACCGTTGTCGTACCCTAACCTGTACCCTAAACAGTCCCCGTCCCCTAACCGTAACTCTAACCCTAACCCTAACCCTAACCCTTACCCGAAGCCTTACCCTCACCCGTCCCCTAATCCTAACCCGTACGCTAACACTAACCCATACCCTAACACGTATGCTCCCCTAAACCGTTGTCGTACCCTAACCTGTACCCTAAACCGTCCCCATCCCCTAACCCTAACCCTAACCCTAAACTTAACCCTAACCCTAACCCTTCCCCGAAGCCTTACCCTCTCCCGTCCCCTAATCCTAACCCGTACGCTAACACTAACCCGTACCCTAACACGTACGCTCACCCTAAACCGTTGTCGTACCCTAACCTGTACCCTAAACCGTCCCCGTCCCCTAACCCTAACCCTAACCCTAACCCTAACCCTTACCCGAAGCCTTACCCTCACCCGTCCCCGAATCCTAACCCGTACACTAACACTAAACCGTACCCTAACACGTACGCTCACCCTAAACCGTTGACGTACCCTAACCTGTACCCTAAACTGTCCCCGTCCCCGTCCCCTAACCCTAACCCTACCCCTTACCCGAAGCCTTACCCTCACCCGTCCCCTAATCCTAACCCATACGCTAACACTAACCCGTACCCTAACACGTACGCTCAACCTAAACCGTTGTCGTACCCTAACCTGTACCCTAAACCATCCCCATCCCCTAACCCTAACCCTAACCCTAACCCTTACCCGAAGCCTTACCCTCACCCGTCCCCTAATCCTAAACCGTACGCTAACAATAACTCGTACCCTAACACGTACGCTCACCCTAAAGCTTTGTCGTACCCTAACCTGTACCCTAAACCGTCCCCGTCCCCTAACCCTAACCCTAACCCTAACCCTAACCCTAACCCTTACCCGAAGCCTTACCCTCACCCGTCCCCTAATCCTAACCCGTACGCTAACACTAACCCGTACTCTAACACGTACGCTCACCCTAAACCGCTGTCGTACCCTAACCTGTACCCTAAACCGTCCCCGTGTCCGTCCCCTAACCCTAACCCTAACCCTAACCCTATCCCGAAGCCTTACCCTCACCCGTCCCCTAATCCTAACCCGTACGCTATCACTAACCCGTACCCTAACACGTACGCTCACCCTAAACCGTTGTCGTACCCTAACCTGTACCCTAAACCGTCCCCGTCCCCTAACCCTAACTCTAACCCTTACCCGAAGCCTTACCCTCACCCGTCCCCTAATCCTCACCCGTACGCTAACAATAACCCGTACCCTAACATGTATGCTCACCCTAAAGCGTTGTCGTACCCTAACTTGTACCCTAAACCGTCCCCGTCCCCTAACCCTAACCCTAACCCTAACCCTAACACTTACCCGAAGCCTTACCCTCACCCGTCCCGTAATCCTATCCCGTACACTAACACTAACCCGTACCCTAACACGTACGCTCACCCTAAATCGTTGTCGTACCCTAACCTGTACCCTAAACCTTCCCCGTCCCCTAACCCTAACCCTAACCCTAACCCTAATCCTTACCCGAAGCCTTACCCTCACCCGTCCCCTAATCCTAACCCGTACGCTAACACTAACCCGTACCCTAACCCGTACGCTCAGCCTAAACCGTTGTCGTACCCTAACCTGTACCCTAAACTGTCCCCGTCCCCTAACCCTAACCCTAACCCTAACCCTAACCCTTACCCGAAGCCTTACCCTCACCCGTCCCCTAATCCTAACCCGTACGCTAACACTAACCCGTACCCTAACACGTACGCTCACCCTAAACCGTTGTCGTACCCTAACCTGTACCCTAAACCGTCCCCGTGCCCGTCCGCTAACCCTAAACCTAACCTTAACCCTAACCCTTACCCGAAGCCTTACCCTCACCCGTCCCCTAATCTTTACCCGTACGCTAACACTAACCCGTACCCTAACACGTACGCTCACCCTTAACCGTTGTCGTAACCTAACCTGTACCCTAAACCGTCTCCGTCCTCTAACCCTAACCTTAACCCTAACCCTAACCCTAACCCTTACCCGAAGCCTTACACTCACCCGTCCCCTAATCCTAACCCGTACGCTAACACTAACCTGTACCCTAACAAGTACGCTCACCCTAAAGCGTTGTCGTACCCTAACCTGTACCCTAAACCGTCCCCGTCCCCTAACCCTAACCCTAACCCTAACCCTAACCCTAACCCTTACACGAACCCTTACCCTAACCCGTACTTTAATCCTAACACGTACTGTAACACTAAACCATACCCTAAAACGTACGCTCACCCTAAACCGTTGTCGTACCCTAACCTGTACCCTAAACCGTCCCCGTCCCCTAACCCTAACCCTAAACCTAACCCTAACCCTAACCCTTACCCGAAGCCTTACCCTCACCCGTCCCCTAATCCTAACCCGTACGCTAACACTAACCCGTACCCTAACACGTACGCTCACCCTAAACCGTTGTCGTACCCTAACCTGTACCCTAAACAGTCCCCGTCCCGTCCCCTAACCCTAAACCTAAACCTAACCCTAACCCTTACCCGAAGCCTTACCCTCTCCCGTCCCCTAATCCTAACCCGTACTCTAACACGTACGCTCACCCTAAACGGTTGTCGTACCCTAACCTGTACCCTAAACCGTCCCCGTCGCCTAACCCTAACCCTAACCCTAACCCTAACACGAACCCTTACCCGAAGCCTTACCCTCACCCGTCCCCTAATCCTAACCCGTACGCTAAATCTAACCCATACCCTAACACGTACGCTCACCCTAAACCGTTGTCGTACCCTAACCTGTACCCTAAACCGTCCCCGTCCCCTAACCCTAACCCTAACCCTTATCCGAAGCCTTACCCTCACCCGTCCCCTAATCCTAACCCGTACGCTAAAACTAAACCGTACCCTAAAACGTACGCTCCCCTAAACCGTCGTCGTACCCTAACCTGTACCCTAAACCGTCCCCGTCCCCTTCCCCTAACCCTAACCCTAACCCTAACCTTAACCCTTACCCGAAGCCTTACCCTCACCCGTCCCCTAATCCTAACCCGCACACTAACACTAACCCGTACCCTAACACGTTCGCTCACCCTAAATCGTTGTCGTACCCTAACCTGTACCCTAAACCTTCCCCGTCCCCTAACCCTAACCCTAACCTTAACCCTTACCCGAAGCCTTACCCTCACCCGTCCCCTAATCCTAACCCGTACGCTAACACTAACTCGTACCCTAACACGTACGCTCACCCTAAACCGTTGTCGTACCCTAACCTGTACCCTAAACCGTCCCCGTCCCCTAACCCTAACCCTAACCCTAACCCTAACCCTTACCCGAAGCCTTAACCTCACCCGTCCCCTAATCCTAAACCGTACGCTAACACTAACACGTACCCTAACACGTACGCTCAACCTAAACCGTTGTCGTACCCTAACCTGTACCCTAAATCGTCCCCGTCCCCTAACCCTAACCCTAACCCTAACCCTAACACTTACTGGAAGCCTTACACTCACCCGTCCCCTAATCCTAACCTGTACGCTAACACTAACCCGTACCCTAACACGTACGCTCACCCTAAACCGTTGTCGTACCCTAAACTGGACCCTAAACCGTCCCCGTCCACAAACCCTAACCCTAACCCTAACCCTAACCCTAACCCGATGCCTTACCCTCACCCGTCCCCTAATCCTAACCCGTACGCTAACACTAACCCGTACCCTAAAACGTACGCTCACCCTAAACCGTTGTCGTACCCTAACCTGTACCCTAAACCATCCCTGTCCCCTAACCCTAACCCTAAAACTAACCCTAACCCTAACCCTTACCCGAAGCCTTACCCTCACCCGTCCCCTAATCCTAACCCGTACGATAAAACTAACCCGTACCCTAACACGTACGCTCCCCTAAACCGTTGTCGTACCATAACCTGTACCCTAAACCGTCCCCGTCCCCTAAACCTAACCCTAACGCTAACCCTAACCCTAACCCGAAGCCTTAACCTCACCCGTCCCCTAAACCTAACCCGTACGCTAACACTAACCCGTACCCTAACACGTACGCTCACCATAAACCGTTGTCGTACCCTAACCTGTACCCTAAACCGTCCCCGTGCCCGTCCCCTAACCCTAACCCTAACCCTAACCCTAATCCTTACCCGAAGCCTTACCCTCACCCGTCCCCTAATCCTAACACGTACGCTAACACTAACCCCTACCCTAACACGTACGCTCACCCTAAACCGTTGTCGTACACTAACCTGTACCCTAAACCGTCCCCGTGCCCGTCCCCTAACCCTAACCCTAACCATAACCCTAACCCTAACCCTATCCCGAAGCCTTACCCTCACCCGTCCCCTAATTCTAACCCGTACGCTATCACTATCCTGTACCCTAACACGTACGCTCACCCTAAACCGTTGTCGTACCCTAACTTGTACCCTAAACCGTCCCCGTCCCCTAACCCTAACCCTAACCCTAACCCTAACCCTAACCCTTACCCGAAGCCTTACACTCAACCGTCCCCTAATCCTTACCCGTACCCTAACAGTAACCCGTACCCTAACACGTACGCTCACCCTAAATCGTTGTCGTACCCTAGCCTGTACCCTAAACCGTCCCCGTCCCCTAACCCTAACCCTAACCTTAACCCTAACTCTAACACTTACCCGAAGCCTTACCCGCACCCGTCACCTAATCCTAACCCGTACACTAACACTAACCCCTACCCTAAGACGTACGCTCACCCTAAATCGTTGTCGTGCCCTAACCTGTACCCTAAACCTTCCCCGTCCCCTAACCCTAACCCTAACCCTAACCCTAACCCTTACCCGAAGCCTTACCCTCACCCGTCCCCTAATCCTAACCCGTACGCTAACACTAACCAGTACCCTAACACGTACGTTCAACCTAAACCGTTGTCGTACCCTAACCTGTACCCTAAACCGTCCCCGTCCCCTAACCCTAACCCTAACCCTAACCCTAACCCTTACCCGAAGCCTTACCCTCACCCGTCCCCTAATCCTAACCCGTATGTTAACACTAACACATACCCTAACACGTACTCTCACCCTAAACTGTTGACGTACCCTAAACTGTACCCTAAACCGTCCCCATCCCCGTACCCTAACCCTAACCCTAAACCTAACCCTAACCCTTACCCGAAGCCTTACACTCACCCGTCCCCTAATCCTAACCCGTACGCTAACACTAACCCGTACCCTAACATGTACGCTCACCCTAAACCGTTGTCGTACCCTAACCTGTACCCTAAACCGTCCCCGTCCCCTAACCCTAACCCTAACCCTACCACTAACCCTAACACTTACGCGAAACCTTACCCTCACGCGTCACCTAATCCTAACCCGTACGCTAACACTAACCCGTACCCTAACACATACGCTCACTCTAAACCGTTGTCGTACCCTAACTTGTACACTAAACCGTCCCCGTCCGCTAACCCTAACCCTAACCATAACCCTAACCCTTACCCGAAGCCTAACCCTCACCCGTCTCATAATCCTAACCCGTACGCTAACACTAAACCATACCCTAACATGTACGCTCACCCTAAACCGTTGTCGAACCCTAAACTCTACCCTAAACCGTCCCCGTCCCCTAACCCTAACCCTAACCCTAACCCTAACCCTAACCCTAACCCTTACCCGAAGCCTTACCCTCACCCGTCCCCTAATCCTAACCCGTACGCTAACCCTAACACATACCCTAACAAATACGCTCACTCTAAACCGTTGTCATACCCTAACCTGTACCCTAAACCGTCCCCGTCCCCTAACCCTAACGCTAGCCCTAACCCTAACCCTTACTGGAAGCCTTACACTCACCCGTGCCCTAATCCTAACCCGTACGCTAACACTAACCCGTACCCTAACACGTACGCTCACCCTAAACCGTTGTCGTACCCTAAACTGTACCCTAAACCGTCCCCGTCCCCAAACCCTAACCCTAACCCTAACCCTTACCCGAAGCCTTACCCTCACCCGTCCCCTAATCCTAACCCGTACGCTAACACTAACCCGTACCCTAACATGTACGCTCACCCTAAACCGTTGTCGTACCCTAACCTGTACCCTAAACCGTCCCCGTCCCCTAACCCTAACCCTAAACCTAACCCTAACCCTAACCCTTACCCGAAGCCTTACCCTTACCCATCCCCTAATCCTAACCCGTACGCTAACACTAACCCGTACCCTAACACGTACGCTCACCCTAAATCGTTGTCGTACACTAACCTGTACCCTAAACCGTCCCCTTCCCCTAACCCTAACCCTAACCCTAACCCTAACCCTAACCCTTACCCGAAGCCTTACCCTCACCCGTCCCCTAATCCTAAACCTTACGCTATCACTAACCCGTACCCTAACACGTACGCTCCCCTAAACCGTTGTCGTACCCTAACCTGTACCCTAAACCGTCCCCGTCCCCTAAACCTAACCCTAACCCTAACCCTTACCCGAAGCCTTACCCTCACCCGTCCCCTAATCCTAACCCATACGCTAACACTAACCCGTACCCTAACACGTACGCTCCCCTAAACCGTTGTCGTACCCTAACCTGTACCCTAAACCGTCCCCGTGCCCGTCCCCTAACCCTAACCCTAACCCTAACCCTTACCCAAAGCCTTACCCTCACCCGTCCCCTAATCCTAACCCATACGCTAACACTAACCCGTACCCTAACACGTACGCTCACCCTAAACCGTTGTCGTACCCTAACCTGTACCCTAAACCGTCCCCGTCCCCGTCCCCTAACCCTAACCCTAACCCTAACCCTAACCCTAACCCTTACTCGAAGCCTTACCCTCACCCGTTCCCTAATCCTGACCCCTACACTAACACTAACCCATACCCTAACACGTACGCTCACCCTAAACTGCTCTCGTACCCTAACCTGTACCCTAAACCGTCCCCGTGCCCGTCCCCTAACCCTAAACCTAACCCTAACCCTAACTCTTACTCGAAACCTTACCCTCACCCGTCCCCTAATCCTATCCTGTACGCTAACACTAACCCGTACCCTAACACGTACGCTCACCCTTAAACGTTGTCGTACCCTAACCTGTACCATAAACCGTCCCCGTACTCTAACCCTAACCTTAACCCTAACCCTAAACCTAACCCTTACCTGAAGCCTTACCCTCACCCGTCCCCTAATCCTAACCCGTACGCTAACACTAACCCGTACCCTAACACGTACGCTCACCCTAAACCGTTGTCGTACCCTAACCTGTACCCTAAACCGTCCCCGTCCCCTAACCCTAACCCTAAACCTAACCCTAACCCTAACCCTTACCCGAAGCCTTACCCTCACCCGTCCTTTAATC
>NW_028322255.1:0-5000 GCF_059928025.1 Delphinapterus leucas | reverse complement strand
CTAACCCGTGCGCTAACACTAACCCGCTCCCTAACACGTACGCTGACCCTAAACTGTTGTCGTACCCTAAACTGTACCCTAAACCGTCCCCGTCCCCTAACCCTAACCCTAAACATAACCCTAACCCTTACCCGAAGCCTTACCCTCACCCGTCCCCTAATCCTAACCCGTACGCTAACACTAACCTGTACCCTAACACGTACGCTCACCCTAAACCGTTGTCGTACCCTGACCTGTACCCTAAACCGTCCCCGTCCCCTAACCCTAACCCTAACCCTAACACTAACCCTAACCCTTACCCGAAGCCTTAGCCTCACCCGTCCCCTAATCCTAAACCGTATGTTAACACTAACCCGTACCCTAACACGTACGGTCACCCTAAACCCTTGTCGTACCCTAACCTGTACCCTAAACCGTCCCCGTCCCCTAACCCTAAACCTAACCCTAACACTAACCCTAACGCTTACCCGAAGCCTTACCCTCACCCGTCCCCTAATCCTAACCCGTACGCTAACACTAACCTGTACCCTAACACGTACGCTCACCCTAAACTGTTGTCGTACACTAACCTGTACTCTAAACCGTCCCCGTCCCCGTCCCCGTCCCCTAACCCTAACCCTAACCCTAACCCTTACCCGAAGCCTTACCCTCACCCGTCCCCTAATCCTAACTCGTACACCAACACTAACCCGTACCCTAACACGTACGCTCACCCTAAACCGTTGACGTACCCTAACCTGTACCCTAAACCGTCCCCTTGCCCGTCCCCTAACCCTAACCCTAACCCTAACCCTTACCCGAAGCCTTACCCTCACCCGTCCCCTAATCCTAACCCGTACGCCAACACTAACCCGTACCATAACACATACGCTCACCCTAAACCGTTGTCGTACACTAACCTGTACCCTAAACCTTCCCCGTCCCCGTCCCTGTCCCCTAACCCTAACCCTAACCCTAACCCTAACACTTATCCGAAGCCTTACCCTCACCCGTCCCCTAATCCTAAACCGTACGCTAACAGTAACCCGTACCCTAACACGTACGCTCACCCTAAACCGTTGTCGTACCCTAACCTGTACCCTAAACCGTCCCCGTGCCCGTCCCCTAACACTAACCCTAACCCTAACCCTTACCCGAAGCCTTACCCTCACCCGTCCCCTAATCCTAACCCGTACGCTAACACTAACCCGTACCCTAACACGTACGCTCACCCTAAACCGTTGTCGTACCCTAACCTGTACTCTAAACCGTCCCCGTCCCCTAACCCTAAACCTAACCCTAACCCTAACCCTAACCCTTACCGAAGCCTTACCCTCACCCGTCCCCTAATCCTAACCCGTACGCTAACACTAACCCGTACCCTAACACGTACGCTCACCCTAAACCGTTGTCGTACCCTAAGCTGTACCCTAAACCGTCCCCGTCCCCGTCCCCTAACCCTAACCCTAACCCTAACCCTTACCCGAAGCCTTACCCTCACCCGTCCCCTAATCCTAACCCGTACGCTAACACTAACCCGTACCCTAACACGTACGCTCACCCTAAACCGTTGTCGTACCCTAACCTGTACCCTAAACCGTCCCCGTCCCCGTCCCCGTCCCCTAACCCTAACCCTAACCCTAACCCTTACCCGAAGCCTTACCCTCACCTGTCCCCTAATCCTACCCCATACGCTAACACTAACCCGTACCCTAACACGTACCCTCACCCTAAACCGTTGTCGTACCCTAACCTGTACCCTAAACCATCCACTAACCCTAACTCTAACCCTAACCCTAACCCTCACCCTTTCCCGAAGCCTTACCCTCACCCGTCCCCTAATCCTAACCCATACGCTAACACTAACCCGTACCCTAACACGTACGCTCACCCTAAACCGTTGTCATACACTAACCTGTACCCTAAACCATCCCCGTCCCCGTCCCCTACACCCTAACCCTAACCCTAACCCTAACCCTTACCCGAAGCCTTACCCTCACCCTTCCCCTAATCCTAACCCATACGCTAACACTAACCCGTACCCTAACACGTACGCTCACCCTAAACCGTTGTCGTACCCTAACCTGTACCCTAAACTGTCCCCGTCCCCTAACCCTAACCCTAACCCTAACCCTAACCCTAACCCTTACCCGAAGCCTTACCCTCACCCGTCCCCTAATCCTAACCCGTACGCTAACACTAACCCGTACCCTAACACGTAAGCTCACCCTAAACCGTTGCCGTACCCTAACCTGTACCCTAAACCGTCCCCGTCCCCGTCCCCTAACCCTAACACTAACCCTAACCCTTACCCGAAGCCTTACCCTCACCCGTCCCCTAATCCTATCCCGTACGCCAACACTAACCCGTACCCTAACACGTACGCTCACGCTAAACCGTTGTCGTACACTAACCTGTATCCTAAACCGTCCCCGTCCCCTAACCCGAACCCTAACCCTAACCCTATCCCTTACCCGAAGCCTTACCCTCACCCGTCCCCTAATCCTAAACCGTACCCTAACACTAACCCATACACTAACACGTACGCTCACCTTAAACCGTTGTCGTACCCTAACCTGTACCCTAAACCATCCCTGTCCCCTAACCCTAACCCTAACCCTAACCCTAACCCTAACCCTTACCCGAAGCCTTACCCTCACCCGTCCCCTAATCCTAAACCGTACGCTAACAATAACCCGTACCCTAACACGTACGCTCAGCCTAAACCGTTTTCGTACCCTAACCTGTACCATAAACCGTCCCCGTCTCCTAACCGTAACCCTAACCCTTACCCGAAGCCTTACCCTCACCCGTCCCATAATCCTAACCCGTACGCTAACACTAACCCGTACCCTAACACGTACGCTCACCCTAAATTGTTGTCGTACCCTAACATGTACCCTAAACCGTCCCCGTCCCCTAACCCTAACACTAACCCTAACCCTAACCTTAACCCTTACCCGAAGCCTTACCCTCACCCATCCCCTAATCCTAACCCTTACGCTAACACTAACCCGTACCCTAACACGTACGCTCACCATAAACCGTTGTCGCACCCTAACCTGTACCCTAAACCGTCCCCGTCCCCTAACCTAACCCTAACCCTAACCCTAACCCTAACCCTTACCTGAAGCCTTACCCCCACCCGTCCCCTAATCCTAACCCGTACGCTAACACTAACCCGTACCCTAACACGTACGCTCACACTAAACGGTTGTCGTACCCTAACCTGTACCCTAAACCGTCACCGTCCCCTAACCCTAACCCTAACCCTAACCCTAACCCTTACCCGAAGCCTTACCCTCACCCGTCCCCTAATCCTAACCCGTACGCTAACACTAACCTGTACCCTAACACGTACGCTCACCCTAAACCGTTGTCGTACAGTAACCTGTACCCTAAACCGTCCCCGTCCCCGTCCCCGTCCCCGTCCCCTAACCCTAACCCTAACCCTTACCCGAAGCCTTACCCTCAACCGTCCCCTAATCCTAACCCGTACGCTAACACTAACCCGTACCCTAACACGTACGCTCACCCTAAACCGTTGTCGTACCCTAACCTGTACCCTAAACCGTCCCCGTCCCCTAACCCTAACCCTAACCCTAACCCTAAACCTAACCCTTACCCGAAGCCTTACCCTCACCCGTCCCCTAATCCTAACACGTACGCTAACACTAACCCGTACCCTAACACGTACGCTCAACATAAACCGTTGTCGTACCCTAACCTGTACCCTAAACCGTCCGTGTCCCCGTCCCCTAACCCTAACCCTAACCATAACACTAACCCTAACCCTTACCCGAAGCCTTACCCTCACCCGTCCCCTAATCCTAACCCGTACGCTAACACTAACCCGTACCCTAACACGTACGCTCACCCTAAACCGTTGTCGTACCCTAACCTGTACCCTAAACCGTCCCCGTGCACTAACCCTAACCCTAACCCTAACCCTAACCCTAACCCTTACCCGAAGCCTTACCCTCACCCGTCCCCTAATCCTAACCCGTACGCTAACACTAACCCGTACCCTAACACGAAAGCTCACCCTAAACCGTTGTCGTACCCTAACCTGTACCCTAAACCGTCCCCGTCCCCGTCCCCTAACCCTAACACTAACCCTAACCCTTACCCGAAGCCTTACCCTCACCCGTCCCCTAATCCTATCCCGTACGCCAACACTAACCCGTACCCTAACACGTACGCTCACGCTAAACCGTTGTCGTACACTAACCTGTATCCTAAACCGTCCCCGTCCCCTAACCCGAACCCTAACCCTAACCCTATCCCTTATCCGAAGCCTTACCCTCACCCGTCCCCTAATCCTAATCCGTACCCTAACACTAACCCGTACACTAACACGTACGCTCACCTTAAACCGTTGTCGTACCCTAACCTGTACCCTAAACCATCCCTGTCCCCTAACCCTAACCCTAGCCCTAACCCTAACCCTAACACTTACCCGAAGCCTTACCCTCACCCGTCCCCTAATCCTAAACCGTACGCTAACAATAACACGTACCCTAACACGTACGCTCACCCTAAACCGTTGTCGTACCCTAACCTGTACCCTAAACCGTCCCCATCTCCTAACCCTAACCCTAACCCTTACCCGAAGCCTTACCCTCACCCGTCCCATAATCCTAACCCGTACGCTAACACTAACCCGTACCCTAACACGTACGCTCACCCTAAATTGTTGTCGTACCCTAACATGTACCCTAAACCGTCCCCGTCCCCTAACCCTAACACTAACCCTAACCCTAACCCTAACCCTTACCCGAAGCCTTACCCTCACCCGTCCCCCAATCCTAACCCGTACGCTAACACTAACCCGTACCCTAACACGTACGCTCACCATAAACCGTTGTCGTACCCTAACCTGTACCCTAAACCGTCCCCGTCCCTTAACCCTAACCCTAACCCTAACCCTAACCCTAACCCTTACCTGAAGCCTTACCCTCACCCGTCCCCTAATCCTAACCCGTACGCTAACACTAACCCGTACCCTAACACGTACGCTC
>NW_028322254.1:4182500-4285000 GCF_059928025.1 Delphinapterus leucas | reverse complement strand
TAGGGTTAGGGTTAGGGTTAGGGGACGGGGATGGTTTAGGGTACATGTTAGGGTACGACAACGGTTTAGGGTGAGCGTACGTGTTAGGGTACGGGTTAGTGTTAGCGTACGGGTTAGGTTTAGGGGACGGGTGGGTTAAGGCTTCGGGTAAGGGTTAGGGTTAGGGTTAGGGTTAGGTTTAGGGGACGGGGATGGTTTAGGGTAAAGGTTAGGGTACGACAACGGTTTAGGGTGAGCGTACGTGTTAGAGTACGGGTTAGTGTTAGCGTACGGGTTAGGATTAGGGGACGGGTGAGGGTAAGGCTTCGGGTAAGGGTTAGGGTTAGGGTTAGGGTTAGGGTTAGGGTTAGAGGACGGGGACGGTTTAGGGTACATGTTAGGGTACGACAATGGTTTAGGGTGATCGTACGTGTTAGGGTACGGGTTAGTGTTAGCGTACGTGTTAGGATTAGGGGACGGGTGAGGGTAAGGCTTCGGGTAAGGGTTAGGGTTAGGGTTAGGTTTAGGGTTAAGGGACGGGGACGGGGACGGTTTAGGGTACAGGTTAGGGTACGACAACGGTTTAGGGTGAGCGTACGTGTTAGGGTACGGGTTAGTGTTAGCGTACGGGTTAGGATTAGGTGACGGGTGAGGGTAAGACTTCGGGTAAGGGTTAGGGTTAGGAATAGGGTTAGGGGACGGGGACGGTTTAGGGTACACGTTAGAGTACGACAACGGTTTAGGGTGAGCGTACGTGTTAGGGTACGGGTTAGTGTTAGCGTACGGGTTAGGATTAGGGGACGGGTGAGGGTAAGGCTTCGGGTAAGGGTTAGGGTTAGGGTTAGGGTTAGGTTTAGGGTTAGGGGACGGGGACGGTGACGGTTTAGGGTACAGGTTAGGGTACGACAATGGTTTAGGGTGAGCGTACGTGTTAGGGTACGGGTTAGTGTTAGCGTACGGGTTAGGAATAGGGGACGGGTGAGGGTACGGCTTCGGGTAAGGGTTAGGGTTAGGGTTAGGGTTAGGGTTAGGGTTAGGTGACGGGGACGGGGACGATTTAGGGTACAGTTTAGGGTATGACAACGGTTTAGGGTGAGCGTACGTGTTAGGGTACGTGTTAGTGTTAGCGTACGGGTTAGGATTAGGGGACGTGTGTGGGTAAGGATTCGGGTAAGGGTTAGGGTTAGGCTTAGGGTTAGGTTTAAGGGACGGAGACGGTTTAGGATACAGGTTAGGGTACGACAATGGTTTAGTGTGAGCGTACGTGTTAGGGCATGGGTTAGTGTTAGAGTACGGGTTAGGATTAGGGGACGGGTGTGGGTAAGGCTTCGGGTAAGTGTTACGGTTAGGGTTAGGGTTAGGATTAGGGTTAGGGGATGGTGACGGTTTAGGGTACAGGTTAGGGTACGACAACGGTTTAGGGTGAGCGTACGTGTTAGGGTACGGCTTAGTGTTAGCGTACGGGATAGGATTAGGGGACGGGTGAGGGTAAGGCTTCGGGTAAGGGTTAGGGTTAGGGTTAGGGTTAGGGTTAGGTTTAGGGGGCGGGGACGGTTTAGGGTACAGGTTAGGGTACGACAACGGTTTAGGGTGAGCGTACGTTTTGGGTACGAGTTAGTGTTAGCGTACGGTTTAGGATTAGGGGACGGGTGAGGTTAAGGCTTCGGGTAAGGGTTAGGGTTAGGGTTAGGGTTAGGGTTAGGGGATGGGCACGGGGACGGTTTAGGGTACAGGTTAGGGTACGACAACGGTTTAGGGTGAGCGTACGTGGTAGGGTACGGGTTAGTGTTAGCGTACGGGTTAGGATTAGGGGACGGGTGAGGGTAAGGCTTCGGGTAAGGGTTAGGGTTAGGGTTAGGGTTAGGGTTAGGGGACGGGGACGGTTTAGGGTACAGGTTAGGGTACGACAATGGTTTAGGGTGAGCGTACGTGTTAGGGTACGGTTTAGTGTTAGCGTACGGGTTAGGTTTAGGGGACGGGTGAGGGTAAGGCTTCTGGTAAGGGTTAGGTTTACGGTTAGGGTTAGGGTTAGGGTTAGGGGACGGGGACGGTTTAGGGTACAGGTTAGGGTACGACAACGTTTTAGGGTGAGCTTACGTGTTAGGGTACGGGTTAGTGTTCGCGTACGGGTTAGGATTCGGGACGGGTGAGGGTAAGGCTTCGGGTAAGGGTTAGGGTTAAGGTTAGGTTTAGGGTTAGGGTTAGGGTTAGGGGACGGTTTAGGGTACATGTTAGGGTACGACAACGGTTTAGGGTGAGCGTACGTGTTAGGGTACGGGTTATTGTTAGCGTACGGGTTAGGATTAGGGGACGGGTGGGGTAAGGCTTCGGGTAAGGGTTAGGGTTAGGGTTAGATTTAGGGTTAGGGGACGGGGACGGGGACGGTTTAGGGTACAGGTTAGGGTACGACAACGGTTTAGGGTGAGGGTACGTGTTAGGGTACGGGTTAGTGTTAGCATACGGGTGAGGATTAGGGGACGGGTGAGTGTAAGGCTTCGGTTAAGGGTTAGGGTTAGGGTTAGGGTTAGGGTTAGCGTTAGGGGACGGGGACGGTTTAGGGTACAGGTTAGGGTACGACAACGGTTTAGGGTGAGCGTACGTGTTAGGGTACGGGTTAGTGTTAGCGTACGTGTTAGGATTAGGGGACGGGTGAGGGTAAGGCTTCGGGAAAGGGTTAGGGTTAGGGTTAGGGTTAGGGTTAGGGGACGGGCACGGGGACGGTTTAGGGTACAGGTTAGGGTACGACACCGGTTTAGGGTGAGGGTACGTGTTAGGGTACGTGTTAGTGTTAGCGTACGAGTTAGGATTAGGGGACGGGTTAGGGTAAGGCTTCGGGTAAGGGTTAGGGTTAGGGTTAGGGTTAGGGTTAGGGTTAGGGGACGGGGACGGTTTAGGGTACAGGTTAGGGTACGACAACGGTTTAGGATGAGCGTAAGTGTTAGGGTACGGTTTAGTGTTAGCGTACGGGTAAGGATTAGGGGACGGGTGAGGGTAAGGCTTCGGGTAAGGGTTAGTGTTAGGGTTAGAGTTAGGGTTAGGGTTACGGGACGGGGACGGTTTAGGGTACAGGTTAGGGTACGGCAACGGTTTAGGGTGAGCGTACGTGTTAGGGTACGGGTTAGTGTTAGCGTACGGGTTAGGATTACGGGAAGTGTGAGGGTAAGGCTTCGGGTAAGGGTTAGGGTTAGGGTTAGGGTTAGGGTTAGGGGACGGGCACGGGGACGGTTTAGGGTACAGATTAGTGTACGACAACAGTTTAGGGTGAGCGTACGTGTTAGGGTACGGGTTAGTGTTAGCGTACGGGTTAGGATTAGGGGACGGGTGAGGGTAAGGCTTCGGGTAAGGGTTAGGGTTAGTTTTAGGGTTAGGGGACGGGGACGGGGACGGTTTAGGGTACAGGTTAGGGTACAAAAACCGTTTAGGGTGAGCGTACATGTTAGGGTACGGGTTAGTGTTAGCGTACGGGTTAGGATTAGGGGACGGGTGAGGGTAAGGCTTCGGGTAAGGGTTAGGGTTAGGGTTAGGGTTAGGGTTAGGGTTAGGGGACGGGGATGGTTTAGGGTAAAGGTTAGCGTACGACAATGGTTTAGGGTGAGCGTACGTGTTAGAGTACGGGTTAGTGTTAGCGTACGTGTTAGGATTAGGGGACGGGTGAGGGTAAGGCTTCGGGAAAGGGTTAGGGTTAGGGTTAGGGTTAGGGTTAGGGGACGGGCACGGGGACGGTTTAGGGTACAGGTTAGGGTACGACACCGGTTTAGGGTGAGGGTACGTGTTAGGGTACGTGTTAGTGTTAGCGTACGAGTTAGGATTAGGGGACGGGTTAGGGTAAGGCTTCGGGTAAGGGTTAGGGTTAGGGTTAGGGTTAGGGTTAGGGTTAGGGGACGGGGACGGTTTAGGGTACAGGTTAGGGTACGACAACGGTTTAGGGTGAGCGTACGTGTTAGGGTACGGGTTAGTGTTAGCGTACGGGTTAGGATTAGGGGACGGGTGAGGGTAAGGCTTCGGGTAAGGGTTAGGCTTAGGCTTAGGGTTAGGGTTAGGGTTAGGGGACGGGGACGGTTTAGGGTACAGGTTAGGGTACGACAACGGTTTAGGATGAGCGTAAGTGTTAGGGTACGGTTTAGTGTTAGCGTACGGGTAAGGATTAGGGGACGGGTGAGGGTAAGGCTTCGGGTAAGGGTTAGTGTTAGGGTTAGAGTTAGGGTTAGGGTTACGGGACGGGGACGGTTTAGGGTACAGGTTAGGGTACGGCAACGGTTTAGGGTGAGCGTACGTGTTAGGGTACGGGTTTGTGTTAGCGTACGGGTTAGGAATACGGGAAGGGTGAGGGTAAGGCTTCGGGTAAGGGTTAGGGTTAGGGTTAGGGTTAGGGTTAGGGGACGGGCACGGGGACGGTTTAGGGTACAGGTTAGTGTACGACAACAGTTTAGGTTGAGCGTACGTGTTAGGGTACGGGTTAGTGTTAGCGTACGGGTTAGGATTAGGGGACGGGTGAGGGTAAGGCTTCGGGTAAGGGTTAGGGTTAGGTTTAGGGTTAGGGGACGGGGACGGGGACGGTTTAGGGTACAGGTTAGGGTACAAAAACCGTTTAGGGTGAGCGTACGTGTTAGGGTACGGGTTAGTGTTAGCGTACGGGTTAGGATTAGGGGACGAGTGAGGGTAAGGCTTCGGGTAAGGGTTAGGGTTAGGGTTAGGGTTAGGGTTAGGGTTAGGGGACAGGGATGGTTTAGGGTAAAGGTTAGCGTACGACAATGGTTTAGGGTGAGCGTACGTGTTAGAGTACGGGTTAGTGTTAGCGTACGGGTTAGGATTAGGGGACGGGTTAGGGTAAGGCTTCGGGTAAGGGTTAGGGATAGGGTTAGGGTTAGGGTTAGGGGACAGGGACGGTTTAGGGTACAGGTTAGTGTACGACAACGGTTTAGGGTGAGTGTACGTGTTAGGTTACGGGTTAGTGTTGGCGTACGGTTTAGGATTAGGGGACGGGTGAGGATACGGCTTCGGGTAAGGGTTAGGGTTAGGGTTAGGGTTAGGGGACGGGGACGGGGACGGTTTAGGGTACAGGTTAGGGTACGACAACTGTTTAGGGTGAGCGTACGTGTTAGGGTACGGGTTAGTGTTAGCGTACGTGTTAGGATTAGGGGACGGGTGAGGGTAAGGCTTCGGGTAAGTGTTAGGATTAGGGTTCGGGTTAGGGTTAGTGTTAAGAGACGGGGACGGTTTAGGGTACATGTTAGGGTACGACAACGATTTAGGGTGAGCGTAGGTGTTAGGGTATGGATTAGTGTTAGCGTACGGGTTAGGATTAGGGGACGGGTGAGTGTAAGGCTTCGGGTAAGGGTTAGGGTTACGGTTAGGGTTAGGGTTAGGGGACGGGGACGGTTTAGGGTACAGGTTAGTGTACGACAACGGTTTAGGGTGAGCGTACATGTTAGGTTACGGGTTAGTGCTGGCGTACGGGTTAGGATTAGGGGACGGGTGAGGATACGGCTTCGGGTAAAGGTTAGGGTTAGGGTTAGGGGACGGGGACGGGGACGGGGACGGTTTAGGGTACAGGTTAGGGTACGACAACGGTTTAGGGTGAGCGTACGTGCTAGGGTACGGGTTAGTGTTAGCGTACGGTTTAGGATTAGGGGACGGGTGAGGTTAAGGCTTCGGGTAAGGGTTAGGGTTAGGGTTAGGGTTAGGGTTAGGGTTAGGGGATGGGGACGGGGACGGTTTAGGGTACAGGTTAGGGTACGACAACGGTTTAGGGTGAGCGTACGTGTTAGGGTACGGGTTAGTGTTAGCGTACGGGTTAGGATTAGGGGACGGGTGAGGGTAAGGCTTCGGGAAAGGGTTAGGGTTAGGTTTAGGGTTAGGGGACGGGCACGGGGATGGTTTAGGGTACAGGTTAGTGTACGACAACGGTTTAGGGTGAGGGTACGTGTTAGGGTACGGGTTAGTGTTAGCGTACGTGTTAGGATTAGGGGACGTGTGAGGGTAAGGCTTCGGGTAAGGGTTAGGGTTAGGGTTAGGGTTAGGGTTAGGGGACGGGGATGGCTTAGGGTACAGGTTAGGGTACGACAACGGTTTAGAGTGAGCGTAAGTGTTAGGGTACGGATTAGTGTTACGTACGGGTTAGGATTAGGGGACGGGTGAGTGTAAGGCTTCGGGTAAGGGTTAGGGTTAGGGTTAGGGTTAGGGGACGGGGACGGTTTAGGGTACAGGTTAGGGTACGACAACGGTTTAAGGTGAGTGTACGTGTTAGGGTACGGGTTAGTGTTAGCGTACGGGTTAGGAATAAGGGACGGGTGAGGGTCAGGCTACAGGTAAGGGTTAGGGTTAGGGTTAGGGTTAGGGTTAGGGTTAGGGTTAGGGGACGGGGACGGTTTAGGGTACAGGTTAGGGTACGAAAACGATTTAGGGTGAGCGTACGTGTTATGTTACGGGTTAGTGTTAGCGTACGGGTTAGGATTAGGGAACGGGTGAGGGTAAGTCTTCGGGTAAGGGTTAGGGTTAGGGTTAGGGTTAGGGTTAGTGGACGGGGGCAGTTTAGGGTACAGGTTAGGGTACGACAACGGTTTAGGGTGAGCGTACGTGTTAGGGTACGGGTTAGTGTTAGCGTACGGGTTAGGATTAGGGGACGGGTGAGGGTAAGGCTTCGGGTAAGGGTTAGGGTTAGGTTTAGGGTTAGGGTTAGGGGATGGGGACGGCTTAGGGTACAGGTTAGGGTACGACAACCGTTGAGCGTGAGCGTACGTGTTAGGGTACGTGTTAGTGTTAGCGTACGGGTTAGGATTACGGGATGGTTGAGGGTATGGCTTCGGGTAAGGGTTAGGGTTAGGGTTAGGGTTAGGGTTAGGGTTAGGGGACGGGGACACTTTAGGGTACAGGTTAGGGTACGACAATGGTTTAGGGTGAGCGTACGTGTTAGGGTACGGGTTAGCCTACGGGTTAGGATTAGGGGACGGGTGAGGGTAAGGCTTCGGGTAAGTGTTAGGGTTAGGGTTAGGGTTAGGTTTAGGGTTAGGGGACGGGGACGGTTTAGGGTACAGTTTAGGGTACGACAACGGTTTAGGGTGAGCGTACCTGTTAGGGTACGGGTTAGTGTTAGCGTACGGGTTAGGATTAGGGGACGGGTGAGTGTAAGGCTTCGGGTAAGGGTTAGGGTTAGGGTTAGGGTTAGGGTTAGGTTTAGGGTACGGGGACGGCTTAGGGTACAGGTTAGTGTACGACAACGGTTTAGGGTTAGCGTACGTGTTAGGGTAAGGGTTAGTGTTAGCGTACAGGTTAGGATTTGGGGTCGGGTGAGGGTAAGGCTTCGGGTAAGGGTTAGGGTTAGTTTTAGGGTTAGGGTTAGGGTTAGGGGACGGGGACGGTTTAGGGTACAGGTTAGGGTACGACAACGGTTTAGGGTGAGCGTACGTTTTAGGGTGTGGGTTAGTGTTTGCGTACGGTTTAGGAATAGGGGAGGGGTGAGGGTAAGGCTTCGGATAAGGGTTAGGGTTAGGGTTAGGTTTAGGGTTAGGGGACGGGGACGGGGACGGGGACGGTTTAGGGTACAAGTTAGGGTACGACAACGGTTTAGGGTGAGCGTACGTGTTAGGGTATGGGTTAGTGTTAGCGTACGGGTTAGGATTCGGGGACGGGTGAGTGTAAGGCTTCGGGTAAGGGTTAGGGTTAGGGTTAGGGTTAGTGTTAGGGTTAGGGGACGGGGACGGTTTAGGGTACATGTTAGGGTACGACAACGGTTTAGGGTGAGCGTACGTGTTAGGGTACGGGTTAGTGTTAGCGTACGGGTTAGGATTAGGGGACGGGTGAGGGTAAGGCTTCGGGTAAGGGTTAGGGTTAGGGTTAGGGTTAGGGTTAAGGGACGGGGAAGGGGAAGGTTTAGGGTACAGGTTAGGGTACGACAACGGTTTAGGGTGAGCGTACGTGTTAGGGTACGTGTTAGTGTTAGCGTATGGGTTAGGATTAGGGGACGGGTGAGGGTAAGGCTTCGGTTAAGGGTTAGGTTTAGGGTTAGGGTTAGGGTTAGGGGACGGGGACGGTTTAGGGTACAGGTTAGGGTACGACAACAGTTTAGGTTGAGCGTACGTGTTAGGGTACGGGTTAGTGTTAGCGTACGGGTTAGGATTAGGGGATGGTTGAGGGTAAGGCTTCGGGTAAAGGTTATGGTTTGGGTTAGGGTTAGAGTTAGGGTTAGGGGACGGGGACGGTTTAGGGTACAGGTTAGGGTACGACAACGGTTTAGGGTGAGCGTACGTGTTAGGGTACGGGTTAGTGTTAGCGTACGGGTTAGGGTTAGGGGACGGGTGAGGGTTAGGCTTCGCGAAAGGGTTAGGGTTAGAGTTAGGTTTAGGGTTAGGGGACGGGCACGGGGACGGTTTAGGGTACAGGTTAGTGTACGAGAACGGTTTAGGGTGAGGGTACGTGTTAGGGTACTGATTAGTGTTAGCGTACGGGTTATGATTAGGGGACGGTTGAGGGTATGGCTTCGGGTAAGGGTTAGGGTTAGGGTTAGGGTTAGGGTTAGGGTTAGGGGACGGGGACGCTTTAGGGTACAGGTTAGGGTACGACAACGGTTTAGGGTGAGCGTACGTGTTAGGGTACGGGTTAGTGTTAGCGTACGGTTAGGATTAGGGGACGGGTGAGGGTAAGGCTTCGGGTAAGGGTTAGGGTTAGGGTTAGGGTTAGGTTTAGGGTTAGGGGACGGGGACGGTTTAGGGTACAGTTTAGGGTACGACAACGGTTTAGGGTGAGCGTACGTGTTAGGGTAAGGTTTAGTGTTAGCGTACAGGTTAGGATTAGGGGTCGGGTGAGGGTAAGGCTTCGGGTAAGGGTTAGGGTTAGGGTTAGGTTTAGGGTTAGGGGACGGGGACGGGGACGGTTTAGGGTACAGGTTAGGGTACGACAACGGTTTAGGGTGAGCGTACGTGTTAGGGTGTGGGTTAGTGTTTGGTACGGGTTAGGAATAGGGGACGGGTGAGTTTAAGGCTTCGGGTAAGGGTTAGGGTTAGGGTTAGGGTTAGGGTTAGGGGACGGGGACGGGGACGCTTTAGGGTACAAGTTAGGGTACGACAAAGGTTTAGGGTGAGCGTACGTGTTAGGGTACGGGTTAGTGTTAGCGTACGGTTAGGATTAGGGGACGGGTGAGGGTAAGGCTTCGGGTAAGGGTTAGGGTTAGGGTTAGGGTTAGGTTTAGGGTTAGGGGACGGGTACGGTTTAGGGTACAGTTTAGGGTACGACAACGGTTTAGGGTGAGCGTACGTGTTAGGGTAAGCGTTAGTGTTAGCGTACAGGTTAGGATTAGGGGTCGGGTGAGGGTAAGGCTTCGGGTAAGGGTTAGGGTTAGGGTTAGGTTTAGGGTTAGGGGACGGGGACGGGGACGGTTTAGGGTACAGGTTAGGGTACGACAACGGTTTAGGGTGAGCGTACGTGTTAGGGTGTGGGTTAGTGTTTGGTACGGGTTAGGAATAGGGGACGGGTGAGTTTAAGGCTTCGGGTAAGGGTTAGGGTTAGGGTTAGGGTTAGGGTTAGGGGACGGGGACGGGGACGGGGACGGTTTAGGGTACAAGTTAGGGTACGACAAAGGTTTAGGGTGAGCGTACGTGTTAGGGTACGGGTTAGTGTTAGCGTACGGGTTAGGATTAGGGGACGGGTGAGGGTAAGGCTTCGGGTAAGGGTTAGGGTTAGGGTTAGGGTTAGTGTTAGGGTTAGGGGACGGGGACGGTTTAGGGTACATGTTAGGGTATGACAACGTTTTAGGGTGAGCGTACGTTTTAGGGTACGGGTTAGTGTTAGCGTACGGGTTAGGATTAGGGGACGGGTGAGGGTAAGGCTTCGGGTAAGGGTTAGGGTTAGGGTTAGGGTTAGGGTTAAGGGACGGGGACGGGGACGGTTTAGGGTACAGGTTAGGGTACGACAACGGTTTAGGGTGAGCGTACGTGTTAGGGTACGGGTTAGTTTTAGCGTACGGGTTAGGATTAGGGGACGGGTGAGGATAAGACTTCGGGTAAGGGTTAGGGTTAGGGATAGGGTTAGGGGACGGGGATGGTTTAGGGTACAGGTTAGGGTACGACAACGGTTTAGGGTGAGCGTACGTGTTAGGGTACGGGTTAGTGTTAGCGTACGGGATAGGATTAGGGGAGGGGTGAGGGTAAGGCTTCGGTTAAGGGTTAGGTTTAGGGTTAGGGTTAGGGTTAGGGTTAGGGGACGGGGACGGTTTAGGGTACATGTTAGGGTACGACAACGGTTTAGGGTGAGCGTACGTGTTAGGGTACGGGTTAGTGATAGCGTACGGGTTAGGATTAGGGGTCGGGTGAGGGTAAGGCTTCGGGTAAGGGTTAGGGTTAGGTTTAGGGTTAGGGGACGCGGACGGTTTAGGGTACATGTTAGGGTACGACAACGGTTTAGGGTGAGCGTACGTGTTAGGGTACGGGTTAGTGTTAGCGTACGGGTTAGGATTAGGGGACGGGTGAGGGTAAGGCTTCGGGTAAGGTTTAGAGTTAGGGTTAGGGTTAGGGTTAAGGGACGGGGACGGGGACGGTTTAGAGTACAGGTGAGGGTACGACAACGGTTTAGGGTGAGCGTACGTGTTAGGGTACGGGTTAGTGTTAGCGTACGGGTTAGGATTAGGGGACGGGTGAGGGTAAGACTTCGGGTAAGGGTTAGGGTTAGGGATAGGGTTAGGGGATGGGGACGGTTTAGGGTACAGGTTAGGGTACGACAACGGTTTAGGGTGAGCGTACGTGTTAGGGTACGGTTTAGTGTTAGTGTACGGGTTAGGATTAGGGGACGGGTGAGGGTAAGGCTTCGGGTAAGGGTTAGGGTTAGGGTTAGTGTTAGGGTTAGGGTTAGGGTTAGGGGACTGGGACGGTTTAGGGTACAGGTTAGGGTACGACAACGGTTTAGGGTGAGCGTTTGTGTTAGGGTGTGGGTTATTGTTTGCGTACGGGTTAGGAATAGGGGACGGGTGAGTGTAAGGCTTCGGGTAAGGGTTAGGGTTAGGGTTAGGGTTAGGGTTAGGGGACGGGGACGGGGACGGGGACGGTTTAGGGTACAGGTTAGGGTACGACAACGGTTTAGGGTGAGCGTACGTGTTAGGGTACGGGTTAGTGTTAGCGTACGGGTTAGGATTAAGGGACGGGTGAGGGTAAGGCTTCAGGTAAGGGTTAGGGTTAGGGTTAGGGTTAGTGTTAGGGTTAGGGGACGGGGACGGTTTAGGGTACAAGTTAGGGTACGACAACAGTTTAGGGTGAGCGTACATGTTAGGGTACGGGTTAGTGTTAGCGTACGGGTTAGGATTAGGGGACGGGTGAGGGTAAGGCTTCGGGTAAGGGTTAGGGTTAGGGTTAGGGTTAGGTGACGGGGACGGGGACGGGGACGGGGACGGTTTAGGGTACAGGTTAGGGTACGACAACGGTTTAGGGTGAGCGTACGTGTTAGGGTACGGTTAGTGTTAGCGTACGGGTTAGGATTAGGGGACGGGTGAGGGTAAGGCTTCGGGTAAGGTTTAGTGTTAGGGTTAGGGTTAGGGTTAGGGTTAGAGGACGGGGACGGTTTAGGGTACATGTTAGTGTACGACAATGGTTTAGGGTGATCGTACGTGTTAGGGTACGGGTTAGTGTTATCGTACGGGTTAGGATTAGGGGACGGGTGAGGGTAAGGCTTCGGGTAAGGGTTAGGGTTAGGGTTAGGGTTAGGGTTAAGGGACGGGGACGGGGACGGTTTAGGGTACAGGTTAGGGTACGACAACGGTTTAGGGTGAGCGTACGTGTTAGGGTACGGGTTAGTGTTAGCGTACGGGTTAGGATTAGGTGACGGGTGAGGGTAAGACTTCGGGTAAGGGTTAGGGTTAGGAATAGGGTTAGGGGACGGGGACGGTTTAGGGTACACGTTAGATTACGACAACGTTTTAGGGTGAGCGTACGTGTTAGGGTACGGGTTAGTGTTAGCGTACGGGTTAGGATTAGGGGACGGGTGAGAGTAAGGCTTCGGGTAAGGGTTAGGGTTAGGGTTAGGGTTAGGGTTAGGGTTAGGGGACGGGGACTGGGACGGTTTAGGGTACAGGTTAGGGTACGACAACAGTTTAGGTTGAGCGTACGTGTTAGGGTATGGGTTGGTGTTAGCGTACGGGTTAGGATTAGGGGATGGGTGAGGGTAAGGCTTCGGGTAAAGGTTAGGGTTAGGGTTAGGGTTAGAGTTAGGGTTAGGGGACGGGGACGGTTTAGGATACAGGTTAGGGTACGTCAACGGTTTAGGGTGAGCGTACGTGTTAAGGTACGGGTTAGTGTTAGCGTACGGGTTAGGATTAGGGGACGGTTGAGGGTAAGGCTTCGGGTAAGGGTTAGGGTTAGGGTTAGGGTTAGGGTTAGGGGACAGGGACGGTTTAGGGTACAGGTTAGGGTACGTCAACGGTTTAGGGTGAGCGTACGTCTTAGGGTACGGGTTAGTGTTAGTGTACGGGTTAGGATTAGGAGACGGGTGAGGGTAAGGCTTCGGGTAAGGGTTAGGGTTAGGGTTAGGGTTAGGGTTAGGGTTAGGGGACGGGGACGGTTTAGGGTACAGGTTAGTGTACGACAACGGTTTAGGGTGAGCGTACGTGTTAGGGTACGGGTTAGTGTTAGCGTACGGGTTAGGATTAGGGGACGGGTGAGGGTAAGGCTTCGGGAAAGGGTTAGGGTTAGGGTTAGGTTTAGGGTTAGGGGACGGGCACGGGGACGGTTTAGGGTACAGGTTATGGTACGACAAAGGTTTAGGGTGAGGGTACGTGTTAGGGTACGGGTTAGTGTTAGCGTACGGGTTAGGATTAGGGTACGGGTGACGGTAAGGCTTCGGGTAACGGTAAGGGTTAGGGTTAGGGTTAGGGGACGGGGACGGCTTAGGGTACCGGTTAGGGTACGACAACGGTTTAGAGTGAGCGTAAGTGTTAGGGTACGGATTAGTGTTAGCGTACGAGTTAAGATTAGGGGACGGGTGAGTGTAAGGCTTCGGGTAAGGGTTAGGGTTAGGGTTAGGCTTAGGGTTAGGGGACGGGGACGGTTTAGGGTACAGGTTAGGGTACGACAACGGTTTAGGGTGAGCGTACGTGTTAGGGTACGGGTTAGTGTTAGCGTACGGGTTAGGATAAGGGGACGGGTGAGGGTAAGGCTACAGGTAAGGGTTAGGGTTAGGGTTAGGGTTAGGGTTAAGGTTGGGGACGGGGACGGTTTAGGGTACAGGTTAGGGTACGACAACGATTTAGGGTGAGCGTACGTGTTAGGTTACGGGTTAGTATTAGCGTACGGGTTAGGATTAGGGAACGGGTGAGTGTAAGGCTTCGGGTAATGGTTAGGGTTAGGGTTCGGGTTAGGTGACGGGGACGGGGACGATATAGGGTACAGTTTAGGGTACGACAACGGTTTAGGGTGAGCGTACGTGTTAGGGTACGGGTTAGCGTTATCGTACGGGTTAGGATTAGGGGACGGGTGAGGGTAAGGATTCGGGTAAGGGTTAGGGTTAGGGTTTGGGTTAGGGTTAAGGGACGGAGACGGTTTAGGATACAGGTTAGGGTACGACAACGGTTTAGTGTGAGCGTACGTGTTAGGGCACGGGTTAGTGTTAGCGTACGGGTTAGGATTAGGGGACGGGTGACAGTAAGGCTTCGGGTAAGTGTTAGGGTTAGGTTTAGGGTTAGCGTTAGGGTTAGGGGACGGGGACGGTTTAGGGTACAGGTTAGGGTACGACAACGGTTTATGGTGAGCGTACGTGTTAGGGTACGGGTTAGTGTTAGCGTACGGGTTAGGATTAGGGGACGGGTGAGGGTAAGGCTTCGGGTAAGGGTTAGGGTTAGGGTTAGGGTTAGGGTTAGGGGGCGGGGACGGTTTAGGGTACAGGTTAGGGTACGACAACGGTTTAGGGTGAGCGTATGTTTTGGGTACGTGTTAGTGTTAGCGTACGGTTTAGGATTAGGGGACGGGTGAGGTTAAGGCTTCGGGTAAGGGTTAGGGTTAGGGTTAGGGTTAGGGTTAGGGGATGGGGACGGGGACGGTTTAGCGTACAGGTTAGGGTAAGACAACGTTTTAGGGTGAGGGTACGTGTTAGGGTACGGGTTAGTGTTAGCGTACGGGTTAGGATTAGGGGACGTGTGAGGGTAAGGCTTCGGGTAAGGGTTAGGGTTAGGGTTAGGGTTAGGGTTAGGGGACGGGGACGGCTTAGGGTACAGGTTAGTGTACGACAACGGTTTAGAGTGAGCGTAAGTGTTAGGGTACGGATTAGTGTTAGCGTACGGGTTAGGATTAGGGGACGGGTGAGTGTAAGGCTTCGGGTAAGGGTTAGGGTTAGGTTTAGGGTTAGGGTTAGGGGACGGGGACGGTTTAGGGTACATGTTAGGGTACGACAACGGTTTAGGGTGAGCGTACGTGTTAGGGTACGGGTTAGTGTTAGCGAACGGGTTAGGAATAAGGGACGGGTGAGGGTCAGGCTACAGGTAAGGATTAGGGTTAGGGTTAGGGTTAGGGTTAGGGGACGGGGACGGTTTAGGGTACAGGTTAGGGTACTACAACGATTTAGGGTGAGCGTACGTGTTAGGTTACGGGTTAGTGTTAGCGTACGGGTTAGGATTAGGGAACGGGTGAGGGTAAGTCTTCGGGTAAGGGTTAGGGTTAGGGTTAGGGTTAGGGTTAGGGGACGGGGGCAGTTTAGGGTACAGGTTAGGGTACGACAACGGTTTAGGGTGAGCGTACGTGTTAGGGTACGGGTTAGTGTTAGCGTACGGGTTAGGATTAGGGGACGGGTGAGGGTAAGGCTTCGGGTAAGTGTTAGGGTTAGGTTTAGGGTTAGGGTTAGGGGACGGGGACGGCTTAGGGTACAGGTTAGGGTACGACAACCGTTTAGGGTGAGCGTACGTGTTAGGGTACGTGTTAGTGTTAGCGTACGGGTTAGGATTAGGGGATGGTTGAGGGTATGGCTTCGGGTAAGTGTTAGGGTTAGGGTTAGGGTTAGGGTTAGGGTTAGGGGACGGGGACACTTTAGGGTACAGGTTAGGGTACGACAATGGTTTAGGGTGAGCGTACGTGTTAGGGTACGGGTTAGTGTTAGCGTACGGGTTAGGATTAGGGGACGGGTGAGGGTAAGGCTTCGGGTAAGGTTTAGGGTTAGGGTTAGGGTTAGGTTTAGGGTTAGGGGACGGGGACGGTTTAGGGTACAGTTTAGGGTACGAGAACGGTTTAGGGTGAGCGTACCTGTTAGGGTACGGGTTAGTGTTAGCGTACGGGTTAGGATTAGGGGACGGGTGAGGGTAAGGCTTCGGGTAAGGGTTACAGTTAGGGTTAGGGTTAGGGTTAGGTTTAGGGTACGGGGACGGTTTAGGGTACAGGTTAGTGTACGACAACGGTTTAGGGTTAGCGTACGTGTTAGGGTAAGGGTTAGTGTTAGCGTACAGGTTAGGATTAGGGGTCGGGTGAGGGTAAGGCTTCGGGTAAGGGTTACAGTTAGGGTTAGGGTTAGGGTTAGGGTTAGGGGACGGGGACGGTTTAGGGTACAGGTTAGGGTACGACAACGGTTTAGGGTGAACGTACGTTTTAGGGTGTGGTTTAGTGTTTGCTTACGGGTTAGGAATAGGGGAGGGGTGAGGGTAAGGCTTCGGATAAGGGTTAGGGTTAGGGTTAGGGTTAGGGTTAGGGTTAGGGTTAGGGGACGGGGACGGGGACGGTTTAGGGTACAAGTTAGGGTACGACAACGGTTTAGGGTGAGCGTACGTGTTAGGGTATGGGTTAGTGTTAGCGTACGGGTTAGGATTCGGGGACGGGTGAGTGTAAGGCTTCGGGTAAGGGTTAGGGTTAGGGTTAAGGTTAGTGTTAGGGTTAGGGGACGGGGACGGTTTAGGGTACAGGTTAGGGTACGACAACGGTTTAGGGTGAGCGTACGTGTTAGGGTACGGGTTATTGTTAGCGTTCGGGTTAGGATTAGGGGACGGGTGAGGGTAAGACTTCGGGTAAGGGTTAGGGTTAGGGATAGGGTTAGGGGATGGGGACGGTTTAGGATAAAGGTTAGGGTACCACAACGGTTTAGGGTGAGCGTACGTGTTAGGGTACGGGTTAGTGTTAGCGTACGGGTTAGGATTAGGGGACGGGTGAGGGTAAGGCTTCGGGTAAGGGTTAGGGTTAGAGTTAGGGTTAGGTTTAGGTTTAGGGGACGGGGACGGGGACGGTTTAGGGTACAGGTTAGGGTACGACAACGGTTTAGGGTGAGCGTACGTGTTAGGGTACGGGTTAGTGTTAGCGTACGGGTTAGGATTAGGGGACGGGTGAGGGTAAGGCTTCGGGTAAGTGTTAGGGTTTGGGTTAGGGTTAGGTGACGGGGACGGGGACGATTTAGGGTACAGTTTAGGGTACGACAACGGTTTAGGGTGAGCGTACGTGTTAGGGTACGGGTTAGCGTTAGCGTACGGGTTAGGATTAGGGGACGGGTGAGGGTAAGGATTCGGGTAAGTGTTAGGGTTAGGGTTAGGGTTACGGTTAAGGGACGGAGACGGTTTAGGATACAGGTTAGGGTACGACAACGGTTTAGTGTGAGCGTACGTGTTAGGGCACGGGTTAGTGTTAGCGTACGGGTTAGGATTAGGGGACGGGTGACAGTAAGGCTTCGGGTAAGTGTTAGGGTAAGGTTTAGGGTTAGGGTTAGGGTTAGGGGACGGAAACGGTTTAGGGTACTGGTTAGGGTACGACAACGGTTTAGGGGAGCGTACGTGTTAGGGTACGGGTTAGTGTTAGCGTACGGGTTAGGATTAGGTGACGGGTGAGGGTAAGGCTTCGGGTAAGGGTTAGGGTTAGGGTTAGGGTTAGGGTTAGGGGACGGGGGCAGTTTAGGGTACAGGTTAGGGTACGACAACGGTTTAGGGTGAGCGTACGTGTTAGGGTACGGGTTAGTGTTAGCGTACGGGTTAGGATTAGGGGACGGGTGAGGGTAAGGCTTCGGGTAAGGATTAGGGTTAGGGTTAGGGTTAGGGTTAGGGGACGAGGACGGTTTAGGGTACAGGTTAGGGTACGACAACCGTTTAGGGTGAGCGTACGTGTTAGGGTACGTGTTAGTGTTAGCGTACGGGTTAGGATTAGGGGACGGTTGAGGGTATGGCTTCGGGTAAGGGTTAGGGTTAGGGTTAGGGTTAGGGTTAGGGGACGGGGACGCTTTAGGGTACAGTTTAGGGTACGACAACGGTTTAGGGTGAGCGTACGTGTTAGGGTACAGGTTATTGTTAGCGTAAGGGTTAGGATTAGGGGACGGGTGAGGGTAAGGCTTCGGGTAAGGGTTAGGGTTAGGGTTAGGGTTAGGGTTAGGGGACGGGGACGGTTTAGGGTACAGGTTAGGGTACGACAACGGTTTAGGGTGAGCGTACGTGTTAGGGTACATGTTAGTGTTAGCGTACGGGTTATGATTAGGGGACGGTTGAGGGTATGGCTTCGGGTAAGGGTTAGGGTTAGGGTTAGGGTTAGGGTTAGGGTTAGGGGACGGGGACGCTGTAGGGTACAGGTTAGGGTACGACAACGGTTTAGGGTGAGCGTACGTGTTAGGGTACGGGTTAGTGTTAGCGTACGGTTAGGATTAGGGGACGGGTGAGGGTAAGGCTTCGGGTAAGGGTTAGGGTTAGGGTTAGGGTTAGGTTTAGGGTTAGGGGACGGGGACGGTTTAGGGTACAGTTTAGGGTACGACAACGGTTTAGGGTGAGCGTACGTGTTAGGGTAAGGGTTAGTGTTAGCGTACAGGTTAGGATTAGGGGTCGGGTGAGGGTAAGGCTTCGGGTAAGGTTTAGGGTTAGGGGACGGGGACGGGGACGGTTTAGGGTACAGGTTAGGGTACGACAACGGTTTAGGGTGAGCGTACGTGTTAGGGTGTGGGTTAGTGTTTGCGTACGGGTTAGGAATAGGGGACGGGTGAGGGTAAGGCTTCGGGTAAGGTTTAGGGTTGGGGTTAGGGTTAGGGTTAGGGTTAAGGGACGGGGACGGGGACGGTTTAGGGTACAGGTTACGGTACGACAACGGTTTAGGGTGAGCGTACGTGTTAGGGTACGGGTTAGTGTTAGCGTACGGGTTAGGATTAGGGGACGGGTGAGGGTAAGACTTCGGGTAAGGGTTAGGGTTAGGGATAGGGTTAGGGGACGGGGACGTTTTAGGGTACAGGTTAGGGTACGACAACGGTTTAGGGTGAGCGTACGTGTTAGGGTACGGGTTAGTGTTAGCGTACGGGATAGGATTAGGGGACGGGTGAGGGTAAGGCTTCGGGTAAGGGTTAGGGTTAGGGTTAGGGTTAGGGTTAGGGTTAGGGGACGGGGACGGTTTAGGGTACATGTTAGTGTACGACAACGGTTTAGGGTGAGCGTACGTGTTAGGGTACGGTTTAGTGTTAGTGTACGGGTTAGGATTAGGGGACGGGTGAGGGTAAGGCTTCGGGTAAGGTTTAGGGTTAGGGTTAGGGTTAGGTTTAGGGTTAGGGGACGGGGACGGGGACGGTTTAGGGTACAGGTTAGGGTACGACAACGGTTTAGGGTGAGCGTACGTGTTAGGATACGGGTTAGTGATAGCGTACGGGTTAGGATTAGGGGTCGGGTGAGGGTAAGGCTTCGGGTAAGGGTTCGGGTTAGGTTTAGGGTTAGTGTTAGGGTTAGGGGACGCGGACGGTTTAGGGTACATGTTAGGGTACGACAACGGTTTAGGGTGAGCGTACGTGTTAGGGTACGGGTTAGTGTTAGCGTACGGGTTAGGATTAGGGGACGGGTGAGGTTAAGGCTTCGGGTAAGGTTTAGAGTTAGGGTTAGGGTTAGGCTTAAGGGACGGGGACGGGGACGGTTTAGAGTACAGGTTAGGGTACGACAACGGTTTAGGGTGAGCGTACGTGTTAGGGTATGGGTTAGTGTTAGCGTATGGGTTAGGATTAGGGGACGGGTGAGGGTAAGACTTCGGGTAAGGGTTAGGGTTAGGGATAGGGTTAGGGGACGGGGACGGTTTAGGGTACAGGTTAGGGTACGACAACGGTTTAGGGTGAGCGTACGTGTTAGGGTACGGTTTAGTGTTAGTGTACGGGTTAGGATTAGGGGACGGGTGAGGGTAAGGCTTCGGGTAAGGGTTAGGGTTAGGGTTAGTGTTAGGGTTAGGGTTAGGGTTAGGGGACTGGGACGGTTTAGGGTACAGGTTAGGGTACGACAACGGTTTAGGGTGAGCGTTTGTGATAGGGTGTGGGTTAGTGTTTGCGTACGGGTTAGGAATAGGGGACGGGTGAGGGTAAGGCTTCGGGTAAGGGTTAGGGTTAGGGTTAGGGTTAGGGTTAGGGGACGGGGACGGGGACGGGGACGGTTTAGGGTACAGGTTAGGGTACGACAACGGTTTAGGGTGAGCATACGTGTTAGGGCACGGGTTAGTGTTAGCGTACGGGTTAGGATTAGGGGACGGGTGAGGGTAAGGCTTCGGGTAAGGGTTAGGGTTAGGGTTAGGGTTAGTGTTAGGGTTAGGGGACGGGGACGGTTTAGGGTACATGTTAGGGTATGACAACGGTTTAGGGTGAGCGTACGTGTTAGGGTACGGGTTAGTGTTAGCGTACGGGTTAGGATTAGGGGACGGGTGAGGGTAAGGCTTCGGGTAAGGGTTAGGTTTAGGGTTAGGGTTAGGGTTAAGGGACGTGGACGGGGACGGTTTAGGGTACAAGTTAGGGTACGACAACAGTTTAGGGTGAGCGTACGTGTTAGGGTACGGGTTAGTGTTAGCGTACGGGTTAGGATTAGGGGACGGGTGAGGGTAAGGCTTCGGGTAAGGGTTAGGGTTAGGGTTAGGGTTAGGTGAAGGGGACGGGGACGATTTAGGGTACAGTTTAAGGTACGACAACGGTTTAGGGTGAGCGTACGTGTTAGGGTACGGGTTAGTGTTAGCGTACGGGTTAGGATTAGGGGACGGGTGAGGGTAAGGATTTGGGTAAAGGTTAGAGTTAGGGTTAGGGTTAGGGTTAAGGGACGGAGACGGTTTAGGATACAGGTTAGGGTACGATAACGGTTTAGTGTGAGCGTACGTGTTAGGGCACGGGTTAGTGTTAGCGTACGGGTTAGGATTAGGGGTCGGGTGAGGGTAAGACTTCGGGTAAGGGTTAGGTTTAGGGATAGGGTTAGGGGACGGGGACGGTTTATGGTACAGGTTAGGATACGACAACGGTTTAGGGTGAGCGTACGTGTTAGGGTACGGGTTAGTGTTAGCGTACGGGTTAGGATTAGGGGACGGGTGAGGGTAAGGCTTCGGGTAAGGGTTAGGGTTAGGGTTAGGGTTAGGGTTAGGGGGCGGGGACGTTTTAGGGTACAGGTTAGGGTACGACAACTGTTTATGGTGAGCGTACGTGTTAGGGTACGGGTTAGTGTTAGCGTACGGGTTAGGATTAGGGGACGGGTGAGGGTAAGGCTTCGGGAAAGTGTTAGGGTTAGGGTTAGGTTTAGGGTTAGGGGACGGGCATGGGGACGGTTTAGGGTACAGGTTAGGGTTAGGGTTAGGGTTAGGGTTAGGGTTAGGGTTAGGGGACGGGGACGGTTTAGGGTACAGGTTAGGGTACGACAACGGTTTAGGTTGAGCGTACTTGTTAGGGTACGGGTTAGTGTTAGCGTACGGATTAGGATTAGGGGACGGGTGAGGGAAAGGCTACAGGTAAGGGTTAGGGTTAGGGTTAGGGTTAGGGTTAGGGGACGGGGACGGGGACGGTTTAGGGTACAGGTTTGGGTACGACAACGGTTTAGGGTGAGCGTACGTGTTAGGGTATGGTTTAGTGTTAGCGTACGGGTTAGGATTAGGGGACGGGTGAGGTAAAGGCTTCGGGTAAGGGTTAGGGTTTGGGTTAGAGTTAGGTTTAGGGTTAGGGGACGGGGACGGGGACGGTTTAGGGTACAGGTTAGGGTACGACAACGGTTTAGGGTGAGCGTACGTGTTAGGGTACGGGTTAGTGTTAGCGTACGGGTTAGTATTAGGGGACGGGTGAGGGTAAGACTTCGCGTAAGGTTTAGGGTTAGGGTTAGGGTTAGGGGCTGGGGACAGTTATGATTTAGGGTACAGGTTAGGGTACGACCAATGTTTAGGGTGAGCGTACGTGTTAGGGTACGGGTTAGTGTTAGCGTACGGGTTAGGATTAGGGGACGTTTGAGGGTAAGGCTTCGGGTAAGGGTTAGGGTTAGGGTTAGGGTTAGGGGACGGGGACGGGGACGGTTTAGGGTACAGGTTAGGGTACAAAAACGGTTTAGGGTGAGCGTACGTGTTAGGGTACGGGTTAGTGTTAGCGTACGGGTTAGGATTAGGGGACGGGTGAGTGTAAGGCTTCGGGTAAGGATTAGGGTTAGGGTTAGTGTTAGGGTTAGGGTTAGGGTACGGGGACGGTTTAGCGTACAGGTTAGGGTACGACAACGATTTAGGGTGAGCGTAAGTGTTAGGGTACGGGTTAGTGTTAGCGTACGGGTTAGGATTAGGGGACGGGTGAGGGTAAGGCTTCGGGTAATAGTTAGGGTTAGGGTTATGGTTAGGTTTAGGGGACGGGGACGGTTTAGGGTACAGGTTAGGGTACGACAACGGTTTAGGGTGAGCGTACGTGTTAGGGTATGGGTTAGTGTTAGCATACGGGTTAGGATTAGGGGACGGGTGAGGGTAAGGCTTCGGGTAAGGGTTAGGGTTAGGGTTAGGGTTAGGGTTAGGGTTAGGGGACGGAGATGGTTTAGGGTAAAGGTTAGGGTACGACAACGGTTTAGGGTGAGCGTACGTGTTAGAGTACGGGTTAGTGTTAGCGTACGGGTTAGGATTAGGGGACGGGTGAGGGTAAGGCTTCGGGTAAGGTTTAGGGTTAGGGTTAGGGTTAGGGTTAGGGGATGGGGACGGTTTAGGGTACAGGTTAGTGTACGACAACGGTTTAGGGTGAGCGTACGTGTTAGGGTACGGGTTAGTATTAGCGTACGGTTTAGGATTAGGGGACGGGTGAGGTTAAGGCTTCGGGTAAGGGTTAGGGTTAGGTTTAGGGTTAGGGGACCGGGACGGTTTAGGGTACAGGTTAGTGTACGACAACGGTTTAGGGTGAGCGTACGTGTTAGGGTACGGGTTAGTGTTAGCGTACGGGTTAGGATTAGGTTACGGGTGAGGGTAAGGCTTCCGGTAAGGTTAGGGTTAGGGTTACGGTTAGGATTAGGGGACGGGGACGGTTTAGGGTACAGGTAAGGGTACGACAACGGTTTAGGGTGAGCGTACGTGTTAGGGTATGGGTTAGTGTTAGCGTACGGGTTAGGATTAGGGGACGGGTGAGGTTAAGGCTTCGGGTAAGGGTTAGGGTTTGGGTTAGAGTTAGGTTTAGGGTTAGGGTTAGGGGACGGGGACGGTTTAGGGTACAGGTTACGGTACGACAATGGTTTAGGGTGAGCGTACGTGTTAGGGTACGTGTTAGTGTTAGCGTACGGGTTAGGATTAGGGGACGGGTGAGTGTAAGGCTTCGGGTAAGGGTTAGGGTTAGGGTTAGGGTTCGGGTTAGGGGACGGGGACGGTTTAGGGTACAGGTTAGGGTACGACAACGGTTTAGGGTGAGCGTACGTGTTAGGGTACGGGTTAGTGTTAGCGTACGGGTTAGGATTAGGGGACGGGTGAGGGTAAGGCTTCGGGAAAGGGTTAGGGTTAGGGTTAGGGTTAGGGTTACGCGACGGGGACGGTTTAGGGTACAGGTTAGGGTACGACACCGGTTTAGGGTGAGGGTACGTGTTAGGGTACGTGTTAGTGTTAGCGTACGAGTTAGGATTAGGGGACGGGTTAGGGTAAGTCTTCGGGTAAGGGTTAGGGTTAGGGTTAGGGTTAGGGTTAGGGTTAGGGGACGGGGACGGTTTAGGGTACAGGTTAGGGTACGACAACGTTTTAGGGTGAGCGTACGTGTTAGGGTACGGGTTAGTGTTAGCGTACGGGTTAGGATTAGGGGACGGGTGAGGGTAAGGGTTCGGGTAAGGGTTAGGCTTAGGCTTAGGGTTAGGGTTAGGTTTAGGGGACGGGGACGGTTTAGGGTACAGGTTAGGGTACGACAACGGTTTAGGATGAGCGTAAGTGTTAGGGTACGGTTTAGTGTTAGCGTACGTGTTAGGATTAGGGGAAAGGTGAGGGTAATGCTTCGGGTAAGGGTTAGTGTTAGGGTTAGAGTTAGGGTTAGGGTTACGGGACGGGGACGGTTTAGGGTACAGTTTAGGGTACGACAACGGTTTAGGGTGAGCGTACGTTTTAGGGTACGGGTTAGTGTTAGCGTACGGGTTAGGATTACGGGAAGGGTGAGGGTAAGGCTTCGGGTAACGGTTAGGGTTAGGGTTAGGGTTAGGGTTAGGGGACGGGCACGGGGACGGTCTAGTGTACAGGTTAGTGTACGACAACGGTTTAGGTTGCGCGTACGTGTTAGGGTACGGGTTAGTGTTAGCGTACGGGTTAGGATTAGGGGACGGTTGAGGGTAAGGCTTCGGGTAAGGGTTAGGGTTAGGTTTAGGGTTAGGGGACGGGGACGGGGACGGTTTAGGGTACAGGTTAGGGTACAAAAACGGTTTAGGGTGAGCGTACGTGTTAGGGTACGGGTTAGTGTTAGCGTACGGGTTAGGATTAGGGGACGGGCGAGTGTAAGGCTTCGGGTAAGGATTAGGGTTAGGGTTAGTGTTAGGGTTAGTGTTAGGGGACGGGGACGGTTTAGCGTACAGGTTAGGGTACGACAACGGTTTAGGGTGAGCGTACGTGTTAGGGTACGGGTTAGTGTTAGCGTACGGGTTAGGATTAGGGGACGGGTGAGGGTAAGGCTTCGGGTAATAGTTAGGGTTAGGGTTATGGTTCGGGTTAGGGGACGGGGACGGTTTAGGGTACAGGTTAGGGTACGACAACGGTTTAGGGTGAGCGTACGTGTTAGGGTACGGGTTAGTGTTAGCATACGGGTTAGGATTAGGGGACGGGTGAGGGTAAGGCTTCGGGTAAGGGTTAGGGTTAGGGTTAGGGTTAGGGTTAGGGTTAGGGGATGGGGATGGTTTAGGGTAAAGGTTAGGGTACGACAACGGTTTAGGGTGAGCGTACGTGTTAGAGTACGGGTTAGTGTTAGCGTACGGGTTAGGATTAGGGGACGGGTGAGGGTAAGGCTTCGGGTAAGGGTTAGGGTTAGGGTTAGGGTTAGGGTTAGGGTTAGGGGACGGGGACGGTTTAGGGTACAGGTTAGGGTACGACAACGGTTTAGGGTGAGCGTACGTGTTAGGGTACGGGTTAGTGTTAGCATACGGGTTAGGATTAGGGGACGGGTGAGGGTAAGGCTTCGGGTAAGGGTTAGGGTTAGGGTTAGGGTTGGGTTAGGGTTAGGGGACGGGGATGGTTTAAGGTAAAGTTTAGGGTACGACAACGGTTTAGGGTGAGCGTACGTGTTAGAGTACGGGTTAGTGTTAGCGTACGGGTTAGGATTAGGGGACGGGTGAGTGTAAGGCTTCGGGTAAGGGTTAGGGTTAGGGTTAGTGTTAGGGTTAGGGTTAGGGGACGGGGACGGTTTAGGGTACAGGTTAGGGTACGACAACAGTTTAGGGTGAGCGTACGTGTTAGGGTACGGGTTAGTGTTAGCGTACGGGTTAGGATTAGGGGACGGGTGAGGGTAAGGCTTCGGGTAAGGGTTAGGGTTAGGGTTAGGGTTAGGGGACGGGGACGGTTTAGGGTACAGGTTAGGGTACGACAACGGTTTAGGTTGAGCGTACGTGTTAGGGTACGGGTTAGTGTTAGCGTACGGGTTAGGATTAGGGGACGGGTGAGGGTAAGGCTTCGGGTAAGGGTTAGGCTTAGGCTTAGGGTTAGGGTTAGGGTTAGGGGACGGGGACGGTTTAGGGTACAGGTTAGGGTACGACAACGGTTTAGGATGAGCGTAAGTGTTAGGGTACGGTTTAGTGTTATTGTACGGGTTAGGATTAGGCGACGGGTGAGGGTAATGCTTCGGGTAAGGGTTAGTGTTAGGGTTAGAGTTAGGGTTAGGGTTACGGGACGGGGACGGTTTAGGGTACAGGTTAGGGTACGACAACGGTTTAGGGTGAGCGTACGTTTTAGGGTACGGGTTAGTGTTAGCGTACGGGTTAGGAGTACGGGAATGGTGAGGGTAAGGCTTCGGGTAACGGTTAGGGTTAGGGTTAGGGGACGGGCACGGGGACGGTTTAGGGTACAGGTTAGTGTACGACAACGGTTTAGGTTGAGCGTACGTGTTAGGGTACGGGTTAGTGTTAGCGTACGGGTTAGGATTAGGGGACGGTTGAGGGTAAGGCTTCGGGTAAGGGTTAGGGTTAGGTTTAGGGTTAGGGGACGGGGACGGGGACGGTTTAGGGTACAGGTTAGGGTACAAAAACGGTTTAGGGTGAGCGTACGTGTTAGGGTACGGGTTAGTGTTAGCGTACGGGTTAGGATTAGGGGACGGGTGAGTGTAAGGCTTCGGGTAAGGATTAGGGTTAGGGTTAGTGTTAGGGTTAGGGTTAGGGGACGGGGACGGTTTAGCGTACAGGTTAGGGTACAACAACGGTTTAGGGTGAGCGTACGTGTTAGGGTACGGGTTAGTGTTAGCGTAGGGGTTAGGATTAGGGGACGGGTGAGGGTAAGGCTTCGGGTAATAGTTAGGGTTAGGGTTATGGTTAGGGTTAGGGGACGGGGACGGTTTAGGGTACAGGTTAGGGTACGACAACGGTTTAGGGTGAGCGTACGTGTTAGGTTACGGGTTAGTGTTAGCATACGGGTTAGGATTAGGGGACGGGTGAGGGTAAGGCTTCGGGTAAGGGTTAGGGTTAGGGTTAGGTTTAGGGTTAGGGTTAGGGGACGGGGATGGTTTAGGGTAAAGGTTAGGGTACGACAACGGTTTAGGGTGAGCGTACGTGTTAGAGTACGGGTTAGTGTTAGCGTACGGGTTAGGATTAGGGGACGGGTGAGGGTAAGGATTCGGGTAAGGGTTAGGGTTAGGGTTAGGGTTAGGGTTAGGGTTAGGGGACGGGGACGGTTTAGGGTAAAGGTTAGGGTACGACAACGGTTTAGGGTGAGCGTACGTGTTAGGGTACGGGTTAGTGTTAGCGTACGGTTTAGGATTAGGGGACGGGTGAGGTTAAGGCTTCGGGTAAGGGTTAGGGTTAGGGTTAGGGGACGGGGACGGTTTAGGGTACAGGTTAGTGTACGACAACGGTTTAGGGTGAGCGTACGTGTTAGGGTACGGGTTAATGTTAGCGTACGGGTTAGGATTAGGTTACGGGTGAGGGTAAGGCTTCGGGTAAGTTTAGGGTTAGGGTTAGGGTTAGGATTAGGGGACGGGGACGGTTTAGGGTACAGGTAAGGGTACGACAACGGTTTAGGGTGAGCGTACGTGTTAGGGTATGGGTTAGTGTTAGCGTACGGGTTAGGATTAGGGGACGGGTGAGGTTAAGGCTTCGGGTAAGGGTTAGGGTTTGGGTTAGAGTTAGGTTTAGGGTTAGGGTTAGGGGACGGGGACGGTTTAGGGTACAGGTTAGGGTACGACAATGGTTTAGACTGAGCGTACGTGTTAGGGTACGTGTTAGTGTTAGCGGACGGGTTAGGATTAGGGGACGGGTGAGGGTAAGGCTTCGGGTAAGGGTTAGGGTTAGGGTTAGGGTTAGGGTTAGGGTTAGGGGATGTGGACGGTTTAGGGTACAGGTTAGGGTACGACAATGGTTTAGGGTGAGCGTACGTGTTAGGGTACGTGTTAGTGTTAGCGTACGGGTTAGGAATAGGGGACGGGTGAGGGTAAGGCTTCGGGTAAGGGTTAGGGTTAAGTTTAGGGTTAGGGGACGGGGACGGGGACGCTTTAGGGTACAGGTTAGGGTACGACAACGGTTTAGGGTGAGCTTACGTGTTATGGTGTGGGTTAGTGTTTGCGTACGGGTTAGGAATAGGGGACGGGTGAGGGTAAGGCTTCGGGTAAGGGTTAGGGTTAGGGTTAGGGTTAGGGTTAGGGGACGGGGACGGGGACGGTTTAGGGTACAGGTTAGGGTACGACAACGGTTTAGGGTGAGCGTACATGTTAGGGAACGGGTTAGTGTTAGCGTACGGGTTAGGATTAGGGGACGGGTGAGGGTAAGGCTTCGGGTAAGGTTTAGTGTTAGGGTTAGGGTTAGGGTTAGGGTTAGAGGACGGGGACGGTTTAGGGAACATGTTAGGGTACGACAATGGTTTAGGGTGATCGTACGTGTTAGGGTATGGGTTAGTGTTAGCGTACGTGTTAGGATTAGGGGACGGGTGAGGGTAAGGCTTCGGGTAAGGGTTAGGGTTAGGGTTAGGGTTAGGGTTAAGGGACGGGGACGGGGACGGTTTAGGGTACAGGTTATGGTACGACAACGGTTTAGGGTGAGCGTACGTGTTAGGGTACGGGTTAGTGTTAGCGTACGGGTTAGGATTAGGTGATGGGTGAGGGTAAGACTTCGGGTAAGGGTTAGGGTTAGGAATAGGGTTAGGGGACGGGGACGGTTTAGGGTACACGTTAGAGTACGACAACTGTTTAGGGTGAGCGTACGTGTTAGGGTACGGGTTAGTGTTATCGTACGGGTTAGGATTAGGGGACGGGTGAGGGTAAGGCTTCGGGTAAGGGTTAGGGTTAGAGTTAGGGTTAGGTTTAGGGTTAGGGGAGGGGAAGGTGACGGTTTAGGGTACAGGTTAGGGTACGACAACGGTTTAGGGTGAGCGTACGTGTTAGGGTACGGGTTAGTGTTAGCGTACGGGTTAGGAATAGGGGACGGGTGAGGGTACGGCTTCGGGTAAGGGTTAGGGTTAGGGTTAGGGTTAGGGTTAGGGTTAGGTGACGGGGACGGGGACGATTTAGGGTACAGTTTAGGGTACGACAACGGTTTAGGGTGAGCGTACGTGTTAGGGTACGGGTTAGTGTTAGCGTACGGGTTAGGATTAGGGGACGTGTGTGGGTAAGGATTCGGGTAAGGGTTAGGGTTAGGCTTAGGGTTAGGTTTAAGGGACGGAGACGGTTTAGGATACAGGTTAGGGTACGACAATGGTTTAGTGTGAGCGTACGTGTTAGGGCATGGGTTAGTGTTAGACTACGGGTTAGGATTAGGGGACGGGTGAGGGTAAGGCTTCGGGTAAGTGTTACGGTTAGGGTTAGGGTTAGGATTAGGGTTAGGGGATGGTGACGGTTTAGGGTACAGGTTAGGGTACGACAACGGTTTAGGGTGAGCGTACGTGTTAGGGTACGGCTTAGTGTTAGCGTACGGGATAGGATTAGGCGACGGGTGAGGGTAAGGCTTCGGGTAAGGGTTAGGGTTAGGGTTAGGGTTAGGGTTAGGGGGCGGGGACGGTTTAGGGTACAGGTTAGGGTACGACAACGGTTTAGGGTGAGCGTACGTTTTGGGTACGAGTTAGTGTTAGCGTACGGTTTAGGATTAGGGGACGGGTGAGGGTAAGGCTTCGGGTAATAGTTAGGGTTAGGGTTATGGTTCGGGTTAGGGGACGGGGACGGTTTAGGGTACAGGTTAGGGTACGACAACGGTTTAGGGTGAGCGTACGTGTTAGGGTACGGGTTAGTGTTAGCATACGGGTTAGGATTAGGGGACGGGTGAGGGTAAGGCTTCGGGTAAGGGTTAGGGTTAGGGTTAGGGTTAGGGTTAGGGTTAGGGGATGGGGATGGTTTAGGGTAAAGGTTAGGGTACGACAACGGTTTAGGGTGAGCGTACGTGTTAGAGTACGGGTTAGTGTTAGCGTACGGGTTAGGATTAGGGGACGGGTGAGGGTAAGGCTTCGGGTAAGGGTTAGGGTTAGGGTTAGGGTTAGGGTTAGGGTTAGGGGACGGGGACGGTTTAGGGTACAGGTTAGGGTACGACAACGGTTTAGGGTGAGCGTACGTGTTAGGGTACGGGTTAGTGTTAGCATACGGGTTAGGATTAGGGGACGGGTGAGGGTAAGGCTTCGGGTAAGGGTTAGGGTTAGGGTTAGGGTTGGGTTAGGGTTAGGGGACGGGGATGGTTTAAGGTAAAGGTTAGGGTACGACAACGGTTTAGGGTGAGCGTACGTGTTAGAGTACGGGTTAGTGTTAGCGTACGGGTTAGGATTAGGGGACGGGTGAGTGTAAGGCTTCGGGTAAGGGTTAGGGTTAGGGTTAGTGTTAGGGTTAGGGTTAGGGGACGGGGACGGTTTAGGGTACAGGTTAGGGTACGACAACAGTTTAGGGTGAGCGTACGTGTTAGGGTACGGGTTAGTGTTAGCGTACGGGTTAGGATTAGGGGACGGGTGAGGGTAAGGCTTCGGGTAAGGGTTAGGGTTAGGGTTAGGGTTAGGGGACGGGGACGGTTTAGGGTACAGGTTAGGGTACGACAACGGTTTAGGTTGAGCGTACGTGTTAGGGTACGGGTTAGTGTTAGCGTACGGGTTAGGATTAGGGGACGGGTGAGGGTAAGGCTTCGGGTAAGGGTTAGGCTTAGGCTTAGGGTTAGGGTTAGGGTTAGGGGACGGGGACGGTTTAGGGTACAGGTTAGGGTACGACAACGGTTTAGGATGAGCGTAAGTGTTAGGGTACGGTTTAGTGTTATTGTACGGGTTAGGATTAGGCGACGGGTGAGGGTAATGCTTCGGGTAAGGGTTAGTGTTAGGGTTAGAGTTAGGGTTAGGGTTACGGGACGGGGACGGTTTAGGGTACAGGTTAGGGTACGACAACGGTTTAGGGTGAGCGTACGTTTTAGGGTACGGGTTAGTGTTAGCGTACGGGTTAGGAGTACGGGAATGGTGAGGGTAAGGCTTCGGGTAACGGTTAGGGTTAGGGTTAGGGGACGGGCACGGGGACGGTTTAGGGTACAGGTTAGTGTACGACAACGGTTTAGGTTGAGCGTACGTGTTAGGGTACGGGTTAGTGTTAGCGTACGGGTTAGGATTAGGGGACGGTTGAGGGTAAGGCTTCGGGTAAGGGTTAGGGTTAGGTTTAGGGTTAGGGGACGGGGACGGGGACGGTTTAGGGTACAGGTTAGGGTACAAAAACGGTTTAGGGTGAGCGTACGTGTTAGGGTACGGGTTAGTGTTAGCGTACGGGTTAGGATTAGGGGACGGGTGAGTGTAAGGCTTCGGGTAAGGATTAGGGTTAGGGTTAGTGTTAGGGTTAGGGTTAGGGGACGGGGACGGTTTAGCGTACAGGTTAGGGTACAACAACGGTTTAGGGTGAGCGTACGTGTTAGGGTACGGGTTAGTGTTAGCGTAGGGGTTAGGATTAGGGGACGGGTGAGGGTAAGGCTTCGGGTAATAGTTAGGGTTAGGGTTATGGTTAGGGTTAGGGGACGGGGACGGTTTAGGGTACAGGTTAGGGTACGACAACGGTTTAGGGTGAGCGTACGTGTTAGGTTACGGGTTAGTTTTAGCATACGGGTTAGGATTAGGGGACGGGTGAGGGTAAGGCTTCGGGTAAGGGTTAGGGTTAGGGTTAGGTTTAGGTTTAGGGTTAGGGGACGGGGATGGTTTAGGGTAAAGGTTAGGGTACGACAACGGTTTAGGGTGAGCGTACGTGTTAGAGTACGGGTTAGTGTTAGCGTACGGGTTAGGATTAGGGGACGGGTGAGGGTAAGGATTCGGGTAAGGGTTAGGGTTAGGGTTAGGGTTAGGGTTAGGGTTAGGGGACGGGGACGGTTTAGGGTAAAGGTTAGGGTACGACAACGGTTTAGGGTGAGCGTACGTGTTAGGGTACGGGTTAGTGTTAGCGTACGGTTTAGGATTAGGGGACGGGTGAGGTTAAGGCTTCGGGTAAGGGTTAGGGTTAGGGTTAGGGGACGGGGACGGTTTAGGGTACAGGTTAGTGTACGACAACGGTTTAGGGTGAGCGTACGTGTTAGGGTACGGGTTAATGTTAGCGTACGGGTTAGGATTAGGTTACGGGTGAGGATAAGGCTTCGGGTAAGTTTAGGGTTAGGGTTAGGGTTAGGATTAGGGGACGGGGACGGTTTAGGGTACAGGTAAGGGTACGACAACGGTTTAGGGTGAGCGTACGTGTTAGGGTATGGGTTAGTGTTAGCGTACGGGTTAGGATTAGGGGACGGGTGAGGTTAAGGCTTCGGGTAAGGGTTAGGGTTTGGGTTAGAGTTAGGTTTAGGGTTAGGGTTAGGGGACGGGGACGCTTTAGGGTACAGGTTAGGGTACGACAATGGTTTAGACTGAGCGTACGTGTTAGGGTACGTGTTAGTGTTAGCGGACGGGTTAGGATTAGGGGACGGGTGAGGGTAAGGCTTCGGGTAAGGGTTAGGGTTAGGGTTAGGGTTAGGGTTAGGGTTAGGGGATGTGGACGGTTTAGGGTACAGGTTAGGGTACGACAATGGTTTAGGGTGAGCGTACGTGTTAGGGTACGTGTTAGTGTTAGCGTACGGGTTAGGAATAGGGGACGGGTGAGGGTAAGGCTTCGGGTAAGGGTTAGGGTTAAGGTTAGGGTTAGGGGACGGGGACGGGGACGCTTTAGGGTACAGGTTAGGGTACGACAACGGTTTAGGGTGAGCTTACGTGTTATGGTGTGGGTTAGTGTTTGCGTACGGGTTAGGAATAGGGGACGGGTGAGGGTAAGGCTTCGGGTAAGGGTTAGGGTTAGGGTTAGGGTTAGGGTTAGGGGACGGGGACGGGGACGGTTTAGGGTACAGGTTAGGGTACGACAACGGTTTAGGGTGAGCGTACATGTTAGGGAACGGGTTAGTGTTAGCGTACGGGTTAGGATTAGGGGACGGGTGAGGGTAAGGCTTCGGGTAAGGTTTAGTGTTAGGGTTAGGGTTAGGGTTAGGGTTAGAGGACGGGGACGGTTTAGGGAACATGTTAGGGTACGACAATGGTTTAGGGTGATCGTACGTGTTAGGGTATGGGTTAGTGTTAGCGTACGTGTTAGGATTAGGGGACGGGTGAGGGTAAGGCTTCGGGTAAGGGTTAGGGTTAGGGTTAGGGTTAGGGTTAAGGGACGGGGACGGGGACGGTTTAGGGTACAGGTTATGGTACGACAACGGTTTAGGGTGAGCGTACGTGTTAGGGTACGGGTTAGTGTTAGCGTACGGGTTAGGATTAGGTGATGGGTGAGGGTAAGACTTCGGGTAAGGGTTAGGGTTAGGAATAGGGTTAGGGGACGGGGACGGTTTAGGGTACACGTTAGAGTACGACAACTGTTTAGGGTGAGCGTACGTGTTAGGGTACGGGTTAGTGTTAGCGTACGGGTTAGGATTAGGGGACGGGTGAGGGTAAGGCTTCGGGTAAGGGTTAGGGTTAGAGTTAGGGTTAGGTTTAGGGTTAGGGGAGGGGAAGGTGACGGTTTAGGGTACAGGTTAGGGTACGACAACGGTTTAGGGTGAGCGTACGTGTTAGGGTACGGGTTAGTGTTAGGGTACGGGTTAGGAATAGGGGACGGGTGAGGGTACGGCTTCGGGTAAGGGTTAGGGTTAGGGTTAGGGTTAGGGTTAGGGTTAGGTGACGGGGACGGGGACGATTTAGGGTACAGTTTAGGGTACGACAACGGTTTAGGGTGAGCGTACGTGTTAGGGTACGGGTTAGTGTTAGCGTACGGGTTAGGATTAGGGGACGTGTGTGGGTAAGGATTCGGGTAAGGGTTAGGGTTAGGCTTAGGGTTAGGTTTAAGGGACGGAGACGGTTTAGGATACAGGTTAGGGTACGACAATGGTTTAGTGTGAGCGTACGTGTTAGGGCATGGGTTAGTGTTAGACTACGGGTTAGGATTAGGGGACGGGTGAGGGTAAGGCTTCGGGTAAGTGTTACGGTTAGGGTTAGGGTTAGGATTAGGGTTAGGGGATGGTGACGGTTTAGGGTACAGGTTAGGGTACGACAACGGTTTAGGGTGAGCGTACGTGTTAGGGTACGGCTTAGTGTTAGCGTACGGGATAGGATTAGGCGACGGGTGAGGGTAAGGCTTCGGGTAAGGGTAAGGGTTAGGGTTAGGGTTAGGGTTAGGGTTAGGGGGCGGGGACGGTTTAGGGTACAGGTTAGGGTACGACAACGGTTTAGGGTGAGCGTACGTTTTGGGTACGAGTTAGTGTTAGCGTACGGTTTAGGATTAGGGGACGGGTGAGGTTAAGGCTTCGGGTAAGGGTTAGGGTTAGGGTTAGAGTTACGGTTAGGGGACGGGCACGGGGACGGTTTAGGGTACAAGTTAGGGTACGACAACGGTTTAGGGTGAGCGTACGTGTTAGGGTACGGGTTAGTGTTAACGTACGGGTTAGGATTAGGGGACGGGTGAGGGTAAGGCTTCGGGTAAGTGTTAGGTTTAGGGTTAGGGTTAAGGTTAGGGGACGTGGACGGTTTAGGGTACAGGTTAGGGTACGACAACCGTTTAGGTGGAGCGTACGTGTTAGGGTACGGGTTAGTGTTAGCGTACGGGTTAGGATTAGGGGACGGGAGAGGGTAAGGCTTCGGGTAAGGGTTAGTGTTAGGGTTAGGGTTAGGGGACGGGGACGGGGACGGTTTAGGGTACAGGTTAGGGTACGACAACGGTTTAGGGTGAGCGTACGTGTTAGGGTACGGGTTAGTGTTAGCGTACGGGTGAGGATTAGGGGACGGGTGAGGGTAAGGCTTCGGGTAAGGGTTAGGGTTAGGACTAGGGTTAGGTTTAGGATTAGGGGACGGGGACGGTTTAGGGTACAGGTTAGGGTACAACAACGGTTTAGGGTGAGCGTACGTGTTAGGGTACGGGTTAGTGTTAGCGTACGGGTTAGGATTAGGGGACAGGTGAGCGTAAGGCTTCGGGTAAGGTTTAGGGTTAGGGTTAGGGTTAGGGTTAGGGTTAGGGGACGGGGAAGGTTTAGGGTACAGGTTAGGGTACGACAATGTTTTAGGGTGAGCGTACGTGTTAGGGTACGGGTTAGTGTTAGCGTACGGGTGAGGATTAGGGGACGGGTGAGGGTAAGGCTTCGGGTAAGGGTTAGGGTTAGGGTTAGGGGACGGGGACGGTTTAGGGTACAGGTTAGGGTACGACAACGGTTTAGGCTGAGCGTACGAGTTAGGGTAGGGGTTAGTGTTAGCACACGGTTTAGGATAAGGGGACGGGTGAGGGTAAGGCTTCGGGTAAGGGTTAGGGTTAGGGTTAGGGTTAGGGTTATGGGACGGGGACGGTTTAGGGTACAGCTGAGGGTATGACAACGGTTTAGGGTGAGCGTACGTGTTAGGGTACGGGTTAGTGTTAGCGTACGGCTTAGGATTAGGGGACGGGTGAGGGTAAGGCTTCGGGTAAGTGTTAGGGTTAGGGTTAGGGTTAGGGTTAGGGTTAGGGTACGGGGACGGTTTAGGGTACAGGTTAGGGTACGACAACGATTTAGGGTGAGCGTACGTGTTAGGGTACGGGTTAGTGTTAGCGTACAGTTTAGGATTAGGGGACGGGTGAGGGTAAGGCTTCGGGTAAGGGTTAGTGTTAGGGTTAGGGTTAGGGTTAGGGGACGGGGACGGGGACGGTTTAGGGTACAGGTTAGGCTACGACAACGGTTTAGGTTGAGCGTACGTGTTAGGGTACGGGTTAGTGTTAGCGTACGGTTTAGGATTCGGGGACGGGTGAGGGTAAGGCTTCGGGTAAGGGTTAGTGTTAGGGTTAGGGTTACGGTTAGGGGATGGGGACGGTTTAGGGTACAGGTTAGTGTACGACAACGGTTTAGGGTGAGCGTACGTGTTAGGGTACGGGTTAGTGTTGGCGTACGGGTTAGGATTAGGGGACGGGTGAGGGTAAGGCTTCGGGTAAGGGTTAGGGTTAGGGTTAGGGTTAGGGGATCGGGACGGGGACGGTTTAGGGTACAGGTTAGGGTACGACAACGGTTTAGGGTGAGCTTACGTGTTAGGGTACGGGTTAGTGTTAGCGTAAGGGTTAGGATTAGGGGACGGGTGAGGGTAAGTCTTCGGGTAAGGGTTAGGGTTAGGGTTAGGGTTAGCGTTAGGGGACGGGGACGGGGACGGCGACGATTTAGGGTACAGGTTAGTGTACGACAACGGTTTAGGGTGAGCGTACGTGTTAGGGTACGGGTAGTGTTAGCGTACGGGTTAGGATTAGGGGACGGGTGAGGGTAAGGCTTCGGGTAAGCGTTAGGGTTAGGGTTAGGGTTAGGGTTAGGGTTAGTGGACGGGGACGCTTTAGGGTACAGGTTAGGGTACGACAACGGTTTAGGGTGAGCGTACGTGTTAGGGTATGGGTTCGTGTTAGCGTACGGGTTAGGATTAGGGGACGGGTGAGGGTAAGGCTTCGGGTAAAGGTTAGGGTTAGGTTTAGGGGACGGGGACGGTTTAGGGTACAGGTTAGGGTACGACAACGGTCTAGGGTGAGCGTACGTGTTAGGGTACGGGTTAGTGTTAGCGTACGGGTTAGGATTAGGGGACGGGTGAGGGTAAGGCTTTGGGTAAGGTTTAGGGTTAGGGTTAGGGTTAGGGTTAGGGTTAGGGTTAGGGGACAGGGACGGTTTAGGGTACAGGTTAGGGTAGGACAACGGTTTAGGGTGAGCGTACATGTTAGTGTATGGTTTAGTGTTAGCGTACGGGTTAGGATTATGGGACGGGTGAGGGTAAGGCTTCGGGTAAGGGTTAGGGTTAGGGTTAGGGTTAGGGTTAGGGGACGGGGACGGTTTAGGGTACAAGTTAGGGTACAACAACGGTTTAGGGTGAGCGTACGAGTTAGGGTATGGGTTAGTGTTAGCGTACGGGTTAGGATTAGGGGACGGGTGAGTGTTAGGCTTCGGGTAAGGGTTAGGGTTAGGGTTAGGGTTAGGGGACGGGGACAGTTTAGGGTACAGGTTAGGGTACGACAACGGTTTAGGGTGAGCGTACGTGTTAGGGTACGGGTTAGTGTTAGCGTACGGGTGAGGATTAGGTGACGGGTGAGTGTAAGGCTTCGGGTAAGGGTTAGTGTTAGGGTTAGGGTTAGGGTTAGTGTTAGGGTTAGGGGACGGGGACAGTTTAGGGTACAGGTTAGGGTACGACAACGGTTTAGGGTGAGCGTACGTGTTAGGGTATGGGTTAGTGTTAGCGTACGGGTTAGGATTAGGGGACGGGTGAGGGGAAGGCTTTGGGTAAGGGTTAGGGTTAGGGTTAGGGTTAGGGGTAGGGTTAGGGGACAGGGACGTTTTAGGGTACAGGTTAGTGTACGTCAACGGTTTAGGGTGAGCGTACATGTTAGGGTATGGGTTAGTGTTAGTGTAGGGGTTAGGATTAGGGGACGGGTGAGGGTAAGGCTTCGGGTAAGGGTTAGGGTTAGGGTTAGGGTTAGGGTTAGGGGACGGGGACGGTTTAGGGTACAGTTTAGGGTACGACAACGGTTTAGGGTGAGCGTACGTGTTAGGGTACGGGTTAGTGTTAGCATACGGGTTAGGATTAGGGTACGGGTGAGGGTAAGGCTACAGGTAAGGGTTAGGGTTAGGGTTAGGGTTAGGGTTAGGGTTAGGGTTAGGGGACGGGGACGGTTTAGGGTACAGGTTAGGGTACGACAACGATTTAGGGTGAGCGTACGTGTTAGGTTACGGGTTAGTGTTAGCGTACGGGTTAGGATTAGGGAACGGGTGAGGGTAAGGCTTCGGGTAAGGGTTACGGTTAGGGTTAGGGTTAGGGTTAGGGGACGGGGACAGTTTAGGGTACAGGTTAAGCTACGACAACGGTTTAGGGTGAGCGTACGTGTTAGGGTACGGGTTAGTGTTAGCGTACGGGTTAGAATTAGGGGACGGGTGAGGGTAAGGCTTCGGGTAAGGGTTAGGGTTAGTGTTAGGGTTAGGGGACGGGGACGGTTTAGGGTACAGGTTAGGGTACGACAACGGTTTAGGGTGAGCGTACGTGTTAGGGTACTGGTTAGTGTTAGCGTACGGGTTAGGATTAGGGGACGGGTGAAGGTAAGGCTTCGAGTAAGGGTTAGGGATAGGGTTAGGGTTAGGGTTAGGATTAGGGGACGGGGACGGTTTAGGGTACAGGTTAGTGTACGACAACGGTTTAGGGTGAGCGTACGTGTTAAGGTACGGGTTAGTGTTAGCGTACGGGTTAGGATTAGGGTACGGGTGAGTGTAAGGCTTCGGGTAAGGGTTAGGTTTAGGGTTAGGGTTAGTGTTAGGGTTAGGGGACGGGGACGGTTTAGGGTACAGGTTAGGGTACGACAACGGTTTAGGGTGAGCGTACGTGTTACGGTATGGGTTAGTGTTAGCGTACGGGTTCGGATTAGGGGACGGGTGATGTTAAGGCTTCGGGTAAGGGTTAGGGTTTGGGTTACAGTTAGGTTTAGGGTTATGGTTAGGGGACGGGGACGGTTTAGGGTACAGGTTAGGGTACGACAACGGTTTAGGGTGAGCGTACGTGTTAGGGTACGGGTTAGTGTTAGCGTACGGGTTAGGATTAGGGGACGGGTGAGGGTAAGGCTTCGGGTAAGGGTTAGGGTTAGGTTTAGGTTTAGGGTTGGGGACGGGGACGGTTTAGGGTACAGGTTAGTGTACGACAACGGTTTACGGTGAGCGTACGTGTTAGGGTACGGGTTAGTGTTAGTGTACGGGTTAGGATTAGGGGACGGGTGAGGGTAAGGCTTCGGGTAAGGGTTATGGTTAGGGTTAGGGTTAGGGGACGGGGACGGGGACAGGGACGGTTTAGGGTACAGGTTAGGGTACGACAACGGTTTAGGGTGAGCATACATGTTAGGGTATGTGTTAGTGTTAGCGTACGGGTTAGGATTAGAGGACGGGTGAGGGTAAGGCTTTGGGTAAGGGTTAGGTTTAGGGTTATGGTTAGGGGACGGGGACGATTTAGGGTACAGGTTAGTGTACGACAACCGTTTAGGGTGAGCGTACGTGTTAGTGTACGGATTAGTGTTAGCGTACCGGTTAGGATTAGGGGACGGGTGAGGGTAAGGCTTCGGGTAAGTGTTAGGGTTAGGGTTAGGGTTAGGGTTAAGGGACAGGGACGTTTTAGGGTACAGGTTACTGTACGTCAACGGTTTAGGGTGAGCCTACGTGTTAGGGTACGGGTTAGTGTTAGTGTACGGGTTAGGATTAGGGGACGGGTGAGGGTAAGGCTTCGGGTAAGGGTTAGGGTTAGGGTTAGGGTTAGGGTTAGGGGACGGGGACGGGGACGGTTTAGGGTACAGGTTAGGGTACGACGACGGTTTAGGGTGAGCGTACGTGTTAGGGTACGGGTTAGTGTTAGCGTACGGGTGAGGATTAGGGGACGGGTGAGTGTAAGGCTTCGGGTAAGGTTTACGGTTAGGATTATGGTTAGGGTTAGGGTTAGTGGACGGGGACGGTTTAGGGTACAGGTTAGGGTACGACAACGGTTTATGGTGAGCGTACGTGTTAGGGTACGGGTTAGTGTTAGCGTACGGGTTAGGATTAGGGGACGGGTGAGGATAAGGCTTCGGGAAAGTGTTAGGGTTAGGGTTAGGTTTAGGGTTAGGGGACGGGCATGGGGACGGTTTAGGGTACAGGTTAGGGTTAGGGTTAGGGTTAGGGTTAGGGTTAGGGTTAGGGTTAGGGGACGGGGACGGTTTAGGGTACAGGTTAGGGTACGACAACGGTTTAGGTTGAGCGTACGTGTTAGGGTACGGGTTAGTGTTAGCGTACGGATTAGGATTAGGGGACGGGTGAGGGTAAGGCTACAGGTAAGGGTTAGGGTTAGGGCTAGGGTTAGGGTTAGGGGACGGGGACGGGGACGGTTTAGGGTACAGGTTTGGGTACGACAACGGTTTAGGGTGAGCGTACGTGTTAGGGTATGGGTTAGTGTTAGCGTACGGGTTAGGATTAGGGGACGGGTGAGGTTAAGGCTTCGGGTAAGGGTTAGGGTTTGGGTTAGAGTTAGGTTTAGGGTTAGGGGACGGGGACGGGGACGGTTTAGGGTACAGGTTAGGGTACGACAACGGTTTAGGGTGAGCGTACGTGTTAGGGTATGGGTTAGTGTTAGCGTACGGGTTAGTATTAGGGGACGGGTGAGGGTAAGACTTCGCGTAAGGTTTAGGGTTAGGGTTAGGGTTAGGGGATGGGGACAGTTATGATTTAGGGTACAGGTTAGGGTACGACCAATGTTTAGGGTGAGCGTACGTGTTAGGGTACGGGTTAGTGTTAGCGTACGGGTTAGGATTAGGGGACGTTTGAGGGTAAGGCTTCGGGTAAGGGTTAGGGTTAGGGTTATGGTTAGGGTTAGGGTTAGGGTTAGGGGACGGGGACGGTTTAGGGTACAGGTTAGGGTACGACAACGGTTTAGGGTGAGCGTACGTTTTAGGGTACGGATTAGTGTTAGCGTACGGGTTAGGATTACGGGAAGGGTGAGGGTAAGGCTTCGGGTAACGGTTAGGGTTAGGGTTAGGGTTAGGGTTAGGGGACGGGCACGGGGACGGTTTAGGGTACAGGTTAGTGTACGACAACGGTTTAGGTTGAGCGTACGTGTTAGGGTACGGGTTAGTGTTAGCGTACGGGTTAGGATTAGGGGACGGTTGAGGGTAAGGCTTCGGGTAAGGGTTAGGGTTAGGTTTAGGGTTAGGGGACGGGGACGGGGACGGTTTAGGGTACAGGTTAGGGTACAAAAACGGTTTAGGGTGAGCGTACGTGTTAGGGTATGGGTTAGTGTTAGCGTACGGGTTAGGATTAGGGGACGGGTGAGTGTAAGGCTTCGGGTAAGGATTAGGGTTAGGGTTAGTGTTAGGGTTAGGGTTAGGGGACGGGGACGGTTTAGCGTACAGGTTAGGGTACGACAACGATTTAGGGTGAGCGTAAGTGTTAGGGTACGGGTTAGTGTTAGCGTACGGGTTAGGATTAGGGGACGGGTGAGGGTAAGGCTTCGGTTAATAGTTAGGGTTAGGGTTATGGTTAGGTTTAGGGGACGGGGACGGTTTAGGGTACAGGTTAGGGTACGACAACGGTTTAGGGTGAGCGTACGTGTTAGGGTACGGGTTAGTGTTAGCATACGGGTTAGGATTAGGGGACGGGTGAGGGTAAGGCTTCGGGTAAGGGTTAGGGTTAGGGTTAGGGTTAGGGTTAGGGTTAGGGGACCGGGATGGTTTAGGGTAAAGGTTAGGGTACGACAACGGTTTAGGGTGAGCGTACGTGTTAGAGTACGGGTTAGTGTTAGCGTACGGGTTAGGATTAGGTGACGGGTGAGGGTAAGGCTTCGGGTAAGGTTTAGGGTTAGGGTTAGGGTTAGGGTTAGGGGACGGGGACGGTTTAGGGTACAGGTTAGGGTACGACAACGGTTTAGGTTGAGCGTACGTGTTAGGGTACGGGTTAGTGTTAGCGTACGGTTTAGGATTAGGGGACGGGGGAGGTTAAGGCTTCAGGTAAGGGTTAGGGTTAGGTTTAGGGTTAGGGGACCGGGACGGTTTAGGGTACAGGTTAGTGTACGACAACGGTTTAGGGTGAGCGTACGTGTTAGGGTACGGGTTAGTGGTAGCGTACGGGTTAGGATTAGGTTACGGGTGAGGGTAAGGCTTCCGGTAAGGTTAGGGTTAGGGTTAGGGTTAGGATTAGGGGACGGGGACGGTTTAGGGTACAGGTAAGGGTACGACAACGGTTTAGGGTGAGCGTACGTGTTAGGGTATGGGTTAGTGTTAGCGTACGGGTTAGGATTAGGGGACGGGTGAGGTTAAGGCTTCGGGTAAGGGTTAGGGTTTGGGTTAGAGTTAGGTTTAGGGTTAGGGTTAGGGGACGGGGACGGTTTAGGGTACAGGTTAGGGTACGACAATGGTTTAGGGTGAGCGTACGTGTTAGGGTACGTGTTAGTGTTAGCGTACGGGTTAGGATTAGGGGACGGGTGAGTGTAAGGCTTCGGGTAAGGGTTAGGGTTAGGGTTAGGGTTCGGGTTAGGGGACGGGGTCGGTTTAGGGTACAGGTTAGGGTACGACAACGGTTTAGGGTGAGCGTACATGTTAGGGTACGGGTTAGTGTTAGCGTACGGGTTAGGATTAGGGGACGGGTGAGGGTAAGGCTTCGGGAAAGGGTTAGGGTTAGGGTTAGGGTTAGGGTTAGGGGACGGGCACGGGGACGGTTTAGGGTACAGGTTAGGGTACGACACCGGTTTAGGGTGAGGGTACGTGTTAGGGTACGTGTTAGTGTTAGCGTACGAGTTAGGATTAGGGGACGGGTTAGGGTAAGGCTTCGGGTAAGGGTTAGGGTTAGGGTTAGGGTTAGGGTTAGGGTTAGGGGACGGGGACGGTTTAGGGTACAGGTTAGGGTACGACAACGGTTTAGGGTGAGCGTACGTGTTAGGGTACGGGTTAGTGTTAGCGTACGGGTTAGGATTAGGGGACGGGTGAGGGTAAGGCTTCGGGTAAGGGTTAGGCTTAGGCTTAGGGTTAGGGTTAGGGTTAGGGGACGGGGACGGTTTAGGGTACAGGTTAGGATACGACAACGGTTTAGGATGAGCGTAAGTGTTAGGGTACGGTTTAGTGTTAGCGTACGGGTTAGGATTAGGGGACGGGTGAGGGTAATGCTTCGGGTAAGGGTTAGTGTTAGGGTTAGAGTTAGGGTTAGGGTTACGCGACGGGGACGGTTTAGGGTACAGGTTAGGGTACGACAACGGTTTAGGGTGAGCGTACGTTTTAGGGTACGGGTTAGTGTTAGCGTACGGGTTAGGATTACGGGAAGGGTGAGGGTAAGGCTTCGGGTAACGGTTAGGGTTAGGGTTAGGGTTAGGGTTAGGGGACGGGCACGGGGACGGTTTAGGGTACAGGTTAGTGTACGACAACGGTTTAGGTTGAGCGTACGTGTTAGGGTACGGGTTAGTGTTAGCGTACGGGTTAGGATTAGGGGACGGTTGAGGGTAAGGCTTCGGGTAAGGGTTAGGGTTAGGTTTAGGGTTAGGGGACGGGGACGGGGACGGTTTAGGGTACAGGTTAGGGTACGACACCGGTTTAGGGTGAGGGTACGTGTTAGGGTACGTGTTAGTGTTAGCGTACGAGTTAGGATTAGGGGACGGGTTAGGGTAAGGCTTCGGGTAAGGGTTAGGGTTATGGTTAGGGTTAGGGTTAGGGTTAGGGGACGGGCACGGTTTAGGGTACAGGTTAGGGTACGACAACGGTTTAGGGTGAGCGTACGTGTTAGGGTACGGGTTAGTGTTAGCGTACGGGTTAGGATTAGGGGACGGGTGAGGGTAAGGCTTCGGGTAATAGTTAGGGTTAGGGTTATGGTTCGGGTTAGGGGACGGGGACGGTTTAGGGTACAGGTTAGGGTACGACAACGGTTTAGGGTGAGCGTACGTGTTAGGGTACGGGTTAGTGTTAGCATACGGGTTAGGATTAGGGGACGGGTGAGGGTAAGGCTTCGGGTAAGGTTTAGGGTTAGGGTTAGGGTTAGGGTTAGGGTTAGGGGACGGGGATGGTTTAGGGTAAAGGTTAGGGTAAGACAACGGTTTAGGGTGAGCGTACGTGTTAGAGTACGGGTTAGTGTTAGCGTACGGGTTAGGATTAGGGGACGGTTGAGGGTAAGGCTTCGGGTAAGGGTTAGGGTTAGGGTTAGGGTTAGGGGACGGGGACGGGGACGGTTCAGGGTACAGGTTAGGGTACAAAAACGGTTTAGGGTGAGCGTACGTGTTAGGGTACGGGTTAGTGTTAGCGTACGGGTTAGGATTAGGGGACGGGTGAGTGTAAGGCTTCGGGTAAGGATTAGGGTTAGGGTTAGTGTTAGGGTTAGGGTTAGGGGACGGGGACGGTTTAGCGTACAGGTTAGGGTACAACAACGGTTTAGGGTGAGCGTACGTGTTAGGGTACGGGTTAGTGTTAGCGTACGGGTTAGGATTAGGGGACGGGTGAGGATAAGGCTTCGGGTAATAGTTAGGGTTAGGGTTATGGTTAGGGTTAGGGGACGGGGATGGTTTAGGGTACATGTTAGGGTACGACAACGGTTTAGGGTGAGCGTACGTGTTAGGGTATGGGTTAGTGTTAGCGTACGGGTTAGGATTAGGGGACGGGTGGGTTAAGGCTTCGGGTAAGGGTTAGGGTTAGGGTTAGGGTTAGGGTTAGGGGACGGGGATGGTTTAGGGTAAAGGTTAGGGTACGACAACGGTTTAGGGTGAGCGTACGTGTTAGAGTACGGGTTAGTGTTAGCGTACGGGTTAGGATTAGGGGACGGGTGAGGGTAAGGCTTCGGGTAAGGGTTAGGGTTAGGGTTAGGGTTAGGGTTAGAGGATGGGGACGGTTTAGGGTACATGTTAGGGTACGACAATGGTTTAGGGTGATCGTACGTGTTAGGGTACGGGTTAGTGTTAGCGTACGTGTTAGGATTAGGGGACGGGTGAGGGTAAGGCTTCGGGTAAGGGTTAGGGTTAGGGTTAGGTTTAGGGTTAAGGGACGGGGACGGGGACGGTTTAGGGTACAGGTTAGGGTACGACAACGGTTTAGGGTGAGCGTACGTGTTAGGGTACGGGTTAGTGTTAGCGTACGGGTTAGGATTAGGTGACGGGTGAGGGTAAGACTTCGGGTAAGGGTTAGGGTTAGGAATAGGGTTAGGGGACGGGGACGGTTTAGGGTACACGTTAGAGTACGACAACGGTTTAGGGTGAGCGTACGTGTTAGGGTACGGGTTAGTGTTAGCGTACGGGTTAGGATTAGGGGACGGGTGAGGGTAAGGCTTCGGGAAAGGGTTAGGGTTAGGGTTAGGGGACGGGCACGGGGACGGTTTAGGTTACAGGTTATGGTACGACACCGGTTTAGGGTGAGGGTACGTGTTAGGGTACGTGTTAGTGTTAGCGTACGAGTTAGGATTAGGGGACGGGTTAGGGTAAGGCTTCGGGTAAGGGTTAGGGTTAGGGTTAGGGTTAGGGTTAGGGTTAGGGGACGGGGACGGTTTAGGGTACAGGTTAGGGTACGACAACGGTTTAGGGTGAGCGTACGTGTTAGGGTACGGGTTAGTGTTAGCGTACGGGTTAGGATTAGGGGACGGGTGAGGGTAAGGCTTCGGGTAAGGGTTAGGCTTAGGCTTAGGGTTAGGGTTAGGGTTAGGGGACGGGGACGGTTTAGGGTACAGGTTAGGGTACGACAACGGTTTAGGATGAGCGTAAGTGTTAGGGTACGATTTAGTGTTAGCGTACGGGTACGGATTAGGGGACGGGTGAGGGTAAGGCTTCGGGTAAGGGTTAGTGTTAGGGTTAGAGTTAGGGTTAGGGTTACGGGACGGAGACGGTTTAGGGTACAGGTTAGGGTACGGCAACGGTTTAGGGTGAGCGTACGTGTTAGGGTACGGGTTAGTGTTAGCGTACGGGTTAGGATTACGGGAAGGGTGAGGGTAAGGCTTCGGGTAAGGGTTAGGGTTAGGGTTAGGGTTAGGGTTAGGGGACGGGCACGGGGACGGTTTAGGGTACAGGTTAGTGTACGACAACAGTTTAGGGTGAGCGTACGTGTTAGGGTACGGGTTAGTGTTAGCATACGGGTTAGGATTAGGGGACGGGTGAGGGTAAGGCTTCGGGTAAGGGTTAGGGTTAGGGTTAGGGTTAGGGTTAGGGTTAGGGGACGGGGATGGTTTAGGGTAAAGGTTAGGGTAAGACAACGGTTTAGGGTGAGCGTACGTGTTAGAGTACGGGTTAGTGTTAGCGTACGGGTTAGGATTAGGGGACGGGTGAGGGTAAGGCTTCGGGTAAGGGTTAGGGTTAGGGTTAGGGTTAGGGTTAGGGTTAGGGGACGGGGACGGTTTAGGGTACAGGTTAGGGTACGACAACGGTTTAGGGTGAGCGTACGTGTTAGGGTACAGGTTAGTGTTAGCATACGGGTTAGGATTAGGGGACGGGTGAGGGTAAGGCTTCGGGTAAGGGTTAGGGTTAGGGTTAGGGTTGGGTTAGGGTTAGGGGACGGGGATGGTTTAAGGTAAAGGTTAGGGTACGACAACGGTTTAGGGTGAGCGTACGTGTTAGAGTACGGGTTAGTGTTAGCGTACGGGTTAGGATTAGGGGACGGGTGAGGGTAAGGCTTCGGGTAAGGGTTAGGGTTAGGGTTAGTGTTAGGGTTAGGGTTAGGGGACGGGGACGGTTTAGGGTACAGGTTAGGGTACGACAACAGTTTAGGGTGAGCGTACGTGTTAGGGTACGGGTTAGTGTTAGCGTACGGGTTAGGATTAGGGGTCGGGTGAGGGTAAGGCTTCGGGTAAGGGTTAGGGTTAGGGTTAGGGTTAGGGTTAGGGGACGGGGACGGTTTAGGGTACAGGTTAGGGTACGACAACGGTTTAGGGTGAGCGTACGTGTTAGGGTACGGGTTAGTGTTAGCGTACGGGTTAGGATTAGGGGACGGGTGAGGGTAAGGCTTCGGGTAAGGGTTAGGCTTAGGCTTAGGGTTAGTGTTAGGGTTAGGGGACGGGGACGGTTTAGGGTACAGGTTAGGGTACGACAACGGTTTAGGATGAGCGTAAGTGTTAGGGTACGGTTTAGTGTTAGCGTACGGGTTAGGATTAGGGGACGGGTGAGGGTAATGCTTCGGGTAAGGGTTAGTGTTAGGGTTAGAGTTAGGGTTAGGGTTACGGGACGGGGACGGTTTAGGGTACAGGTTAGGGTACGACAACGGTTTAGGGTGAGCGTACGTTTTAGGGTACGGGTTAGTGTTAGCGTACGGGTTAGGAGTACGGGAAGGGTGAGGGTAAGGCTTCCGGTAACGGTTAGGGTTAGGGTTAGGGTTAGGGTTAGGGGACGGGCACGGGGACGGTTTAGGGTACAGGTTAGTGTACGACAATGGTTTAGGTTGAGCGTACGTGTTAGGGTACGGGTTAGTGTTAGCGTACGGGTTAGGATTAGGGGACGGTTGAGGGTAAGGCTTCGGGTAAGGGTTAGGGTTAGGTTTAGGGTTAGGGGACGGGGACGGGGACGGTTCAGGGTACAGGTTAGGGTACAAAAACGGTTTAGGGTGAGCGTACGTGTTAGGGTACGGGTTAGTGTTAGCGTACGGGTTAGGATTAGGGGACGGGTGAGTGTAAGGCTTCGGGTAAGGAATAGGGTTAGGGTTAGTGTTAGGGTTAGGGTTAGGGGACGGGGACGGTTTAGCGTACAGGTTAGGGTACAACAACGGTTTAGGGTGAGCGTACGTGTTAGGGTACGGGTTAGTGTTAGCGTACGGGTTAGGATTAGGGGACGGGTGAGGGTAAGGCTTCGGGTAATAGTTAGGGTTAGGGTTATGGTTAGGGTTAGGGGACGGGGATGGTTTAGGGTACATGTTAGGGTACGACAACGGTTTAGGGTGAGCGTACGTGTTAGGGTATGGGTTAGTGTTAGCGTACGGGTTCGGATTAGGGGACGGGTGGGTTAAGGCTTCGGGTAAGGGTTAGGGTTAGGGTTAGGGTTAGGGTTAGGGGACGGGGATGGTTTAGGGTAAAGGTTAGGGTACGACAACGGTTTAGGGTGAGCGTACGTGTTAGAGTACGGGTTAGTGTTAGCGTACGGGTTAGGATTAGGGGACGGGTGAGGGTAAGGCTTCGGGTAAGGGTTAGGGTTAGGGTTAGGGTTAGGGTTAGAGGATGGGGACGGTTTAGGGTACATGTTAGGGTACGACAATGGTTTAGGGTGATCGTACGTGTTAGGGTACGGGTTAGTGTTAGCGTACGTGTTAGGATTAGGGGACGGGTGAGGGTAAGGCTTCGGGTAAGGGTTAGGGTTAGGGTTAGGTTTAGGGTTAAGGGACGGGGACGGGGACGGTTTAGGGTACAGGTTAGGGTACGACAACGGTTTAGGGTGAGCGTACGTGTTAGGGTACGGGTTAGTGTTAGCGTACGGGTTAGGATTAGGTGACGGGTGAGGGTAAGACTTCGGGTAAGGGTTAGGGTTAGGAATAGGGTTAGGGGACGGGGACGGTTTAGGGTACACGTTAGAGTACGACAACGGTTTAGGGTGAGCGTACGTGTTAGGGTACGGGTTAGTGTTAGCGTACGGGTTAGGATTAGGGGACGGGTGAGGGTAAGGCTTCGGGAAAGGGTTAGGGTTAGGGTTAGGGGACGGGCACGGGGACGGTTTAGGTTACAGGTTAGGGTACGACACCGGTTTAGGGTGAGGGTACGTGTTAGGGTACGTGTTAGTGTTAGCGTACGAGTTAGGATTAGGGGACGGGTTAGGGTAAGGCTTCGGGTAAGGGTTAGGGTTAGGGTTAGGGTTAGGGTTAGGGTTAGGGGACGGGGACGGTTTAGGGTACAGGTTAGGGTACGACAACGGTTTAGGGTGAGCGTACGTGTTAGGGTACGGGTTAGTGTTAGCGTACGGGTTAGGATTAGGGGACGGGTGAGGGTAAGGCTTCGGGTAAGGGTTAGGCTTAGGCTTAGGGTTAGGGTTAGGGTTAGGGGACGGGGACGGTTTAGGGTACAGGTTAGGGTACGACAACGGTTTAGGATGAGCGTAAGTGTTAGGGTACGATTTAGTGTTAGCGTACGGGTACGGATTAGGGGACGGGTGAGGGTAAGGCTTCGGGTAAGGGTTAGTGTTAGGGTTAGAGTTAGGGTTAGGGTTACGGGACGGAGACGGTTTAGGGTACAGGTTAGGGTACGGCAACGGTTTAGGGTGAGCGTACGTGTTAGGGTACGGGTTAGTGTTAGCGTACGGGTTAGGATTACGGGAAGGGTGAGGGTAAGGCTTCGGGTAAGGGTTAGGGTTAGGGTTAGGGTTAGGGTTAGGGGACGGGCACGGGGACGGTTTAGGGTACAGGTTAGTGTACGACAACAGTTTAGGGTGAGCGTACGTGTTAGGGTACGGGTTAGTGTTAGCGTACGGGTTAGGATTAGGGGACGGGTGAGGGTAAGGCTTCGGGTAAGGGTTAGGGTTAGGTTTAGGGTTAGGGGACGGGGACGGGGACGGTTTAGGGTACAGGTTAGGGTACAAAAACCGTTTAGGGTGAGCGTACGTGTTAGGGTACGGGTTAGTGTTAGCGTACGGGTTAGGATTAGGGGACGGGTGAGGGTAAGGCTTCGGGTAAGGGTTAGGGTTAGGGTTAGGGTTAGGGTTAGGGTTAGGGGACGGGGACGGTTTAGGGTACAGGTTAGGGTACGACAACGGTTTAGGGTGAGCGTACGTGTTAGGGTACGGGTTAGTGTTAGCATACGGGTTAGGATTAGGGGACGGGTGAGGGTAAGGCTTCGGGTAAGGGTTAGGGTTAGGGTTAGGGTTGGGTTAGGGTTAGGGGACGGGGATGGTTTAAGGTAAAGGTTAGGGTACGACAACGGTTTAGGGTGAGCGTACGTGTTAGAGTACGGGTTAGTGTTAGCGTACGGGTTAGGATTAGGGGACGGGTGAGGGTAAGGCTTCGGGTAAGGGTTAGGGTTAGGGTTAGTGTTAGGGTTAGGGTTAGGGGACGGGGACGGTTTAGGGTACAGGTTAGTGTACGACAACAGTTTAGGGTGAGCGTACGTGTTAGGGTACGGGTTAGTGTTAGCGTACGGGTTAGGATTAGGGGTCGGGTGAGGGTAAGGCTTCGGGTAAGGGTTAGGGTTAGGGTTAGGGTTAGGGTTAGGGGACGGGGACGGTTTAGGGTACAGGTTAGGGTACGACAACGTTTTAGGGTGAGCGTACGTGTTAGGGTACGGGTTAGTGTTAGCGTACGGGTTAGGATTAGGGGACGGGTGAGGGTAAGGCTTCGGGTAAGGGTTAGGCTTAGGCTTAGGGTTAGGGTTAGGGTTAGGGGACGGGGACGGTTTAGGGTACAGGTTAGGGTACGACAACGGTTTAGGATGAGCGTAAGTGTTAGGGTACGGTTTAGTGTTAGCGTACGGGTTAGGATTAGGGGACGGGTAAGGGTAATGCTTCGGGTAAGGGTTAGTGTTAGGGTTAGAGTTAGGGTTAGGGTTACGGGACGGGGACGGTTTAGGGTACAGGTTAGGGTACGACAACGGTTTAGGGTGAGCGTACGTTTTAGGGTACGGGTTAGTGTTAGCGTACGGGTTAGGAGTACGGGAAGGGTGAGGGTAAGGCTTCGGGTAACGGTTAGGGTTAGGGTTAGGGTTAGGGTTAGGGGACGGGCACGGGGACGGTTTAGGGTACAGGTTAGTGTACGACAACGGTTTAGGTTGAGCGTACGTGTTAGGGTACGTGTTAGTGTTAGCGTACGGGTTAGGATTAGGGGACGGTTGAGGGTAAGGCTTCGGGTAAGGGGTAGGGTTAAGTTTAGGGTTAGGGGACGGGGACGGGGACGGTTCAGGGTACAGGTTAGGGTACAAAAACGGTTTAGGGTGAGCGTACGTGTTAGGGTACGGGTTAGTGTTAGCGTACGGGTTAGGATTAGGGGACGGGTGAGTGTAAGGCTTCGGGTAAGGATTAGGGTTAGGGTTAGTGTTAGGGTTAGGGTTAGGGGACGGGGACGGTTTAGCGTACAGGTTAGGGTACAACAACGGTTTAGGGTGAGCGTACGTGTTAGGGTACGGGTTAGTGTTAGCGTACGGGTTAGGATTAGGGGACGGGTGAGGGTAAGGCTTCGGGTAATAGTTAGGGTTAGGGTTATGGTTAGGGTTAGGGGACGGGGATGGTTTAGGGTACATGTTAGGGTATGACAACGGTTTAGGGTGAGCGTACGTGTTAGGGTACGGGTTAGTGTTAGCGTACGGGTTAGGATTAGGGGACGGGTGGGTTAAGGCTTCGGGTAAGGGTTAGGGTTAGGGTTAGGGTTAGGGTTAGGGGACGGGGATGGTTTAGGGTAAAGGTTAGGGTACGACAACGGTTTAGGGTGAGCGTACGTGTTAGAGTACGGGTTAGTGTTAGCGTACGGGTTAGGATTAGGGGACGGGTGAGGGTAAGGCTTCGGGTAAGGGTTAGGATTAGGGTTAGGGTTAGGGTTAGGGTTAGAGGACGGGGACGGTTTAGGGTACATGTTAGGGTACGACAATGGTTTAGGGTGATCGTACGTGTTAGGGTACGGGTTAGTGTTAGCGTACGTGTTAGGATTAGGGGACGGGTGAGGGTAAGGCTTCGGGTAAGGGTTAGGGTTAGGGTTAGGTTTAGGGTTAAGGGACGGGGACGGGGACGGTTTAGGGTACAGGTTAGGGTACGACAACGGTTTAGGGTGAGCGTACGTGTTAGGGTACGGGTTAGTGTTAGCGTACGGGTTAGGATTAGGTGACGGGTGAGGGTAAGACTTCGGGTAAGGGTTAGGGTTAGGAATAGGGTTAGGGGACGGGGACGGTTTAGGGTACACGTTAGAGTACGACAAAGGTTTAGGGTGAGCGTACGTGTTAGGGTACGGGTTAGTGTTAGCGTACGGGTTAGGATTAGGGGACGGGTGAGGGTAAGGCTTCGGGTAAGGGTTAGGGTTAGGGTTAGGGTTAGGTTTAGGGTTAGGGGACGGGGACGGTGACGGTTTAGGGTACAGGTTAGGGTACGACAACGGTTTAGGGTGAGCGTACGTGTTAGGGTACGGGTTAGTGTTAGCGTACGGGTTAGGAATAGGGGACGGGTGAGGGTACGGCTTCGGGTAAGGGTTAGGGTTAGGGTTAGGGTTAGGGTTAGGGTTAGGTGACGGGGACGGGGACGATTTAGGGTACAGTTTAGGGTATGACAACGGTTTAGGGTGAGCGTACGTGTTAGGGTACGGGTTAGTGTTAGCGTACGGGTTAGGATTAGGGGACGTGTGTGGGTAAGGATTCGGGTAAGTGTTAGGGTTAGGCTTAGGGTTAGGTTTAAGGGACGGAGACGGTTTAGGATACAGGTTAGGGTACGACAATGGTTTAGTGTGAGCGTACGTGTTAGGGCATGGGTTAGTGTTAGAGTACGGGTTAGGATTAGGGGACGGGTGAGGGTAAGGCTTCGGGTAAGTGTTACGGTTAGGGTTAGGGTTAGGATTAGGGTTAGGGGATGGTGACGGTTTAGGGTACAGGTTAGGGTACGACAACGGTTTAGGGTGAGCGTACGTGTTAGGGTACGGCTTAGTGTTAGCGTACGGGATAGGATTAGGGGACGGGTGAGGGTAAGGCTTCGGGAAAGGGTTAGGGTTAGGGTTAGGGTTAGGGTTAGGGTAGGGGGCGGGGACGGTTTAGGGTACAGGTTAGGGTACGACAACGGTTTAGGGTGAGCGTACGTTTTAGGGTACGGGTTAGTGTTAGCGTACGGGTTAGGATTACGGGAAGGGTGAGGGTAAGGCTTCGGGTAACGGTTAGGGTTAGGGTTAGGGTTAGGGTTAGGGGACGGGCACGGGGACGGTCTAGTGTACAGGTTAGTGTACGACAACGGTTTAGGTTGCGCGTACGTGTTAGGGTACGGGTTAGTGTTAGCGTACGGGTTAGGATTAGGGGACGGTTGAGGGTAAGGCTTCGGGTAAGGGTTAGGGTTAGGTTTAGGGTTAGGGGACGGGGACGGGGACGGTTTAGGGTACAGGTTAGGGTACAAAAACGGTTTAGGGTGAGCGTACGTGTTAGGGTACGGGTTAGTGTTAGCGTACGGGTTAGGATTAGGGGACGGGCGAGTGTAAGGCTTCGGGTAAGGATTAGGGTTAGGGTTAGTGTTAGGGTTAGGGTTAGGGGACGGGGACGGTTTAGCGTACAGGTTAGGGTACGACAACGGTTTAGGGTGAGCGTACGTGTTAGGGTACGGGTTAGTGTTAGCGTACGGGTTAGGATTAGGGGACGGGTGAGGGTAAGGCTTCGGGTAATAGTTAGGGTTAGGGTTATGGTTCGGGTTAGGGGACGGGGACGGTTTAGGGTACAGGTTAGGGTACGACAACGGTTTAGGGTGAGCGTACGTGTTAGGGTACGGGTTAGTGTTAGCATACGGGTTAGGATTAGGGGACGGGTGAGGGTAAGGCTTCGGGTAAGGGTTAGGGTTAGGGTTAGGGTTAGGGTTAGGGTTAGGGGATGGGGATGGTTTAGGGTAAAGTTTAGGGTACGACAACGGTTTAGGGTGAGCGTACGTGTTAGAGTACGGGTTAGTGTTAGCGTACGGGTTAGGATTAGGGGACGGGTGAGGGTAAGGCTTCGGGTAAGGGTTAGGGTTAGGGTTAGGGTTGGGTTAGGGTTAGGGGACGGGGATGGTTTAAGGTAAAGGTTAGGGTACGACAACGGTTTAGGGTGAGCGTACGTGTTAGAGTACGGGTTAGTGTTAGCGTACGGGTTAGGATTAGGGGACGGGTGAGTGTAAGGCTTCGGGTAAGGGTTAGGGTTAGGGTTAGTGTTAGGGTTAGGGTTAGGGGACGGGGACCGTTTAGGGTACAGGTTAGGGTACGACAACAGTTTAGGGTGAGCGTACGTGTTAGGGTACGGGTTAGTGTTAGCGTATGGGTTAGGATTAGGGGACGGGTGAGGGTAAGGCTTCGGGTAAGGGTTAGGGTTAGGCTTAGGGTTAGGGGACGGGGACGGTTTAGGGTACAGGTTAGGGTACGACAACGGTTTAGGTTGAGCGTACGTGTTAGGGTACGGGTTAGTGTTAGCGTACGGTTTAGGATTAGGGGACGGGTGAGGGTAAGGCTTCGGGTAAGGGTTAGGCTTAGGCTTAGGGTTAGGGTTAGGGTTAGGGGACGGGGACGGTTTAGGGTACAGGTTAGGGTACGACAACGGTTTAGGATGAGCGTAAGTGTTAGGGTACGGTTTAGTGTTATTGTACGGGTTAGGATTAGGGGACGGGTGAGGGTAATGCTTCGGGTAAGGGTTAGTGTTAGGGTTAGAGTTAGGGTTAGGGTTACGGGACGGGGACGGTTTAGGGTACAGGTTAGGGTACGACAACGGTTTAGGGTGAGCGTACGTTTTAGGGTACGGGTTAGTGTTAGCGTACGGGTTAGGAGTACGGGAATGGTGAGGGTAAGGCTTCGGGTAACGGTTAGGGTTAGGGTTAGGGGACGGGCACGGGGACGGTTTAGGGTACAGGTTAGTGTACGACAACGGTTTAGGTTGAGCGTACGTGTTAGGGTACGGGTTAGTGTTAGCGTACGGGTTAGGATTAGGGGACGGTTGAGGGTAAGGCTTCGGGTAAGGGTTAGGGTTAGGTTTAGGGTTAGGGGACGGGGACGGGGACGGTTTAGGGTACAGGTTAGGGTACAAAAACGGTTTAGGGTGAGCGTACGTGTTAGGGTACGGGTTAGTGTTAGCGTACGGGTTAGGATTAGGGGACGGGTGAGTGTAAGGCTTCGGGTAAGGATTAGGGTTAGGGTTAGTGTTAGGGTTAGGGTTAGGGGACGGGGACGGTTTAGCGTACAGGTTAGGGTACAACAACGGTTTAGGGTGAGCGTACGTGTTAGGGTACGGGTTAGTGTTAGCGTACGGGTTAGGATTAGGGGACGGGTGAGGGTAAGGCTTCGGGTAATAGTTAGGGTTAGGGTTATGGTTAGGGTTAGGGGACGGGGACGGTTTAGGGTACAGGTTAGGGTACGACAACGGTTTAGGGTGAGCGTACGTGTTAGGGTACGGGTTAGTGTTAGCATACGGGTTAGGATTAGGGGACGGGTGAGGGTAAGGCTTCGGGTAAGGGTTAGGGTTAGGGTTAGGGTTAGGGTTAGGGTTAGGGGACGGGGATGGTTTAGGGTAAAGGTTAGGGTACGACAACGGTTTAGGGTGAGCGTACGTGTTAGAGTACGGGTTAGTGTTAGCGTACGGGTTAGGATTAGGGGACGGGTGAGGGTAAGGATTCGGGTAAGGGTTAGGGTTAGGGTTAGGGTTAGGGTTAGGGTTAGGGGACGGGGACGGTTTAGGGTAAAGGTTAGGGTACGACAACGGTTTAGGGTGAGCGTACGTGTTAGGGTACGGGTTAGTGTTAGCGTACGGTTTAGGATTAGGGGACGGGTGAGGTTAAGGCTTCGGGTAAGGGTTAGGGTTAGGGTTAGGGGACGGGGACGGTTTAGGGTACAGGTTAGTGTACGACAACGGTTTAGGGTGAGCGTACGTGTTAGGGTACGGGTTAGTGTTAGCGTACGGGTTAGGATTAGGTTACGGGTGAGGGTAAGGCTTCGGGTAAGTTTAGGGTTAGGGTTAGGGTTAGGATTAGGGGACGGGGACGGTTTAGGGTACAGGTAAGGGTACGACAACGGTTTAGGGTGAGCGTACGTGTTAGGGTATGGGTTAGTGTTAGCGTACGGGTTAGGATTAGGGGACGGGTGAGGTTAAGGCTTCGGGTAAGGGTTAGGGTTTGGGTTAGAGTTAGGTTTAGGGTTAGGGTTAGGGGACGGGGACGGTTTAGGGTACAGGTTAGGGTACGACAATGGTTTAGACTGAGCGTACGTGTTAGGGTACGTGTTAGTGTTAGCGGACGGGTTGGGATTAGGGTACGGGTGAGGGTAAGGCTTCGGGTAAGGGTTAGGGTTAGGGTTAGGGTTAGGGTTAGGGTTAGGGGATGTGGACGGTTTAGGGTACAGGTTAGGGTACGACAATGGTTTAGGGTGAGCGTACGTGTTAGGGTACGTGTTAGTGTTAGCGTACTGGTTAGGAATAGGGGACGGGTGAGGGTAAGGCTTCGGGTAAGGGTTAGGGTTAAGGTTAGGGTTAGGGGACGGGGACGGGGACGTTTTAGGGTACAGGTTAGGGTACGACAACGGTTTAGGGAGAGCTTACGTGTTATGGTGTGGGTTAGTGTTTGCGTACGGGTTAGGAATAGGGGACGGGTGAGGGTAAGGCTTCGGGTAAGGGTTAGGGTTAGGGTTAGGGTTAGGGTTAGGGGACGGGGACGGGGACGGTTTAGGGTACAGGTTAGGGTACGACAACGGTTTAGGGTGAGCGTACATGTTAGGGAACGGGTTAGTGTTAGCGTACGGGTTAGGATTAGTGGACGGGTGAGGGTAAGGTTTCGGGTAAGGTTTAGTGTTAGGGTTAGGGTTAGGGTTAGGGTTAGAGGACGGGGACGGTTTAGGGAACATGTTAGGGTACGACAATGGTTTAGGGTGATCGTACGTGTTAGGGTACGGGTTAGTGTTAGCGTACGTGTTAGGATTAGGGGACGGGTGAGGGTAAGGCTTCGGGTAAGGGTTAGGGTTAGGGTTAGGGTTAGGGTTAAGGGACGGGGACGGGGACGGTTTAGGGTACAGGTTATGGTACGACAACGGTTTAGGGTGAGCGTACGTGTTAGGGTACGGGTTAGTGTTAGCGTACGGGTTAGGATTAGGTGACGGGTGAGGGTAAGACTTCGGGTAAGGGTTAGGGTTAGGAATAGGGTTAGGGGACGGGGACGGTTTAGGGTACACGTTAGAGTACGACAACGGTTTAGGGTGAGCGTACGTGTTAGGGTACGGGTTAGTGTTAGCGTACGGGTTAGGATTAGGGGACGGGTGAGGGTAAGGCTTCGGGTAAGGGTTAGGGTTAGAGTTAGGGTTAGGTTTAGGGTTAGGGGAGGGGAAGGTGACGGTTTAGGGTACAGGTTAGGGTACGACAACGGTTTAGGGTGAGCGTACGTGTTAGGGTACGGGTTAGTGTTAGCGTACGGGTTAGGAATAGGGGACGGGTGAGGGTACGGCTTCGGGTAAGGGTTAGGGTTAGGGTTAGGGTTAGGGTTAGGGTTAGGTGACGGGGACGGGGACGATTTAGGGTACAGTTTAGGGTACGACAACGGTTTAGGGTGAGCGTACGTGTTAGGGTACGGGTTAGTGTTAGCGTACGGGTTAGGATTAGGGGACGTGTGTGGGTAAGGATTCGGGTAAGGGTTAGGGTTAGGCTTAGGGTTAGGTTTAAGGGACGGAGACGGTTTAGGATACAGGTTAGGGCACGACAATGGTTTAGTGTGAGCGTACGTGTTAGGGCATGGGTTAGTGTTAGAGTACGGGTTAGGATTAGGGGACGGGTGAGGGTAAGGCTTCGGGTAAGTGTTACGGTTAGGGTTAGGGTTAGGATTAGGGTTAGGGGATGGTGACGGTTTAGGGTACAGGTTAGGGTACGACAACGGTTTAGGGTGAGCGTACGTGTTAGGGTACGGCTTAGTGTTAGCGTACGGGATAGGATTAGGGGACGGGTGAGGGTAAGGCTTCGGGTAAGGGTTAGGGTTAGGGTTAGGGTTAGGGTTAGGGGGCGGGGACGGTTTAGGGTACAGGTTAGGGTACGACAACGGTTTAGGGTGAGCGTACGTTTTGGGTACGAGTTAGTGTTAGCGTACGGTTTAGGATTAGGGGACGGGTGAGGTTAAGGCTTCGGGTAAGGGTTAGGGTTAGGGTTAGAGTTACGGTTAGGGGACGGGCACGGGGACGGTTTAGGGTACAAGTTAGGGTACGACAACGGTTTAGGGTGAGCGTACGTGTTAGGGTACGGGTTAGTGTTAACGTACGGGTTAGGATTAGGGGACGGGTGAGGGTAAGGCTTCGGGTAAGTGTTAGGTTTAGGGTTAGGGTTAAGGTTAGGGGACGTGGACGGTTTAGGGTACAGGTTAGGGTACGACAACCGTTTAGGGGGAGCGTACGTGTTAGGGTACGGGTTAGTGTTAGCGTACGGGTTAGGATTAGGGGACGGGAGAGGGTAAGGCTTCGGGTAAGGGTTAGTGTTAGGGTTAGGGTTAGGGGACGGGGACGGGGACGGTTTAGGGTACAGGTTAGGGTACGACAACGGTTTAGGGTGAGCGTACGTGTTAGGGTACGGTTTAGTGTTAGCGTACGGGTGAGGATTAGGGGACGTGTGAGGGTAAGGCTTCGGGTAAGGGTTAGGGTTAGGACTAGGGTTAGGTTTAGGGTTAGGGGACGGGGACGGTTTAGGGTACAGGTTAGGGTACAACAACGGTTTAGGGTGAGCGTACGTGTTAGGGTACGGGTTAGTGTTAGCGTACGGGTTAGGATTAGGGGACAGGTGAGCGTAAGGCTTCGGGTAAGGTTTAGGGTTAGGGTTAGGGTTAGGGTTAGGGTTAGGGGACGGGGAAGGTTTAGGGTACAGGTTAGGGTACGACAATGTTTTAGGGTGAGCGTACGTGTTAGGGTACGGGTTAGTGTTAGCGTACGGGTGAGGATTAGGGGACGGGTGAGGGTAAGGCTTCGGGTAAGGGTTAGGGTTAGGGTTAGGGGACGGGGACGGTTTAGGGTACAGGTTAGGGTACGACAACGGTTTAGGCTGAGCGTACGAGTTACGGTAGGGGTTAGTGTTAGCACACGGTTTAGGATAAGGGGACGGGTGAGGGTAAGGCTTCGGGTAAGGGTTAGGCTTAGGGTTAGGGTTAGGGTTATGGGACGGGGACGGTTTAGGGTACAGGTGAGGGTACGACAACGGTTTAGGGTGAGCGTACGTGTTAGGGTACGGGTTAGTGTTAGCGTACGGCTTAGGATTAGGGGACGGGTGAGGGTAAGGCTTCGGGTAAGTGTTAGGGTTAGGGTTAGGGTTACGGTTAGGGTTAGGGTACGGGGACGGTTTAGGGTACAGGTTAGGGTACGACAACGATTTAGGGTGAGCGTACGTGTTAGGGTACGGGTTAGTGTTAGCGTACAGGTTAGGATTAGGGGACGGGTGAGGGTAAGGCTTCGGGTAAGGGTTAGGGTTAGGGTTAGGGTTAGGGTTAGGGGACGGGGACGGTTTAGGGTACAGATTAGGGTATGACAACGGTTTAGGGTGAGCGTACGTGTTAGGGTACGGGTTAGTGTTAGCGTACGGATTAGGATTAGGGGACGGGTGAGGGTAAGGCTTCGGGTAAGGGTTAGTGTTAGGGTTAGGTTTAGGGTTAGGGGACGGGGACGGGGACGGTTTAGGGTACAGGTTAGGCTACGACAACGGTTTAGGGTGAGCGTACGTGTTAGGGTACGGGTTAGTGTTAGCGTACGGTTTAGGATTCGGGGACGGGTGAGGGTAAGGCTTCGGGTAAGGGTTAGTGTTAGGGTTAGGGTTACGGTTAGGGGATGGGGACGGTTTAGGGTACAGGTTAGTGTACGACAACGGTTTAGGGTGAGCGTACGTGTTAGGGTACGGGTTAGTGTTGGCGTACGGGTTAGGATTAGGGGACGGGTGAGGGTAAGGCTTCGGGTAAGGGTTAGGGTTAGGGTTAGGGTTAGGGGATCGGGACGGGGACGGTTTAGGGTACAGGTTAGGGTACGACAACGGTTTAGGGTGAGCTTACGTGTTAGGGTACGGGTTAGTGTTAGCGTAAGGGTTAGGATTAGGGGACGGGTGAGGGTAAGTCTTCGGGTAAGGGTTAGGGTTAGGGTTAGGGTTAGGGTTAGCGTTAGGGGACGGGGACGCTTTAGGGTACAGGTTAGGGTACGACAACGGTTTAGGGTGAGCGTACGTGTTAGGGTACGGGTTAGTGTTAGCGTACGGGTTAGGATTAGGGGACGGGTGAGGGTAAGGCTTCGGGTAAGTGTTAGGGTTAGGGTTAGGGTTAGGGGACGGGGACGGGGACGGCGACGATTTAGGGTACAGGTTAGTGTACGACAACGGTTTAGGGTGAGCGTACGTGTTAGGGTACGGTTAGTGTTAGCGTACGGGTTAGGATTAGGGGACGGGTGAGGGTAAGGCTTCGGGTAAGCGTTAGGGTTAGGGTTAGGGTTAGGGTTAGGGTTAGTGGACGGGGACGGTTTAGGGTACAGGTTAGGGTACGACAACGGTTTAGGGTGAGCGTACGTGTTAGGGTATGGGTTCGTGTTAGCGTACGGGTTAGGATTAGGGGACGGGTGAGGGTAAGGCTTCGGGTAAGGGTTAGGGTTAGGTTTAGGGGACGGGGACGATTTAGGGTACAGGTTAGGGTACGACAACGGTTTAGGGTGAGCGTACGTGTTAGGGTACGGGTTAGTGTTAGCGTACGGGTTAGGATTAGGGGACGGGTGAGGGTAAGGCTTTGGGTAAGGTTTAGGGTTAAGGTTAGGGTTAGGGTTAGGGTTAGGGTTAGGGGACAGGGACGGTTTAGGGTACAGGTTAGGGTAGGACAACGGTTTAGGGTGAGCGTACATGTTAGTGTATGGTTTAGTGTTAGCGTACGGGTTAGGATTATGGGACGGGTGAGGGTAAGGCTTCGGGTAAGGGTTAGGGTTAGGGTTAGGGTTAGGGTTAGGGGACGGGGACGGTTTAGGGTACAAGTTAGGGTACAACAACGGTTTAGGGTGAGCGTACGTGTTAGGGTATGGGTTAGTGTTAGCGTACGGGTTAGGATTAGGGGACGGGTGAGTGTTAGGCTTCGGGTAAGGGTTAGGGTTAGGGTTAGGGTTAGGGGACGGGGACAGTTTAGGGTACAGGTTAGGGTACGACAACGGTTTAGGGTGAGCGTACGTGTTAGGGTACGGGTTAGTGTTAGCGTACGGGTGAGGATTAGGTGACGGGTGAGTGTAAGGCTTCTGGTAAGGGTTAGTGTTAGGGTTAGGGTTAGGGTTAGTGTTAGGGTTAGGGGACGGGGACAGTTTAGGGTACAGGTTAGGGTACGACAACGATTTAGGGTGAGCGTACGTGTTAGGTTACGGGTTAGTGTTAGCGTACGGGTTAGGATTAGGGAACGGGTGAGGGTAAGGCTTCGGGTAAGGGTTACGGTTAGGGTTAGGGTTAGGGTTAGGGGACGGGGACAGTTTAGGGTACAGGTTAAGCTACGACAACGGTTTAGGGTGAGCGTACGTGTTAGGGTACGGGTTAGTGTTAGCGTACGGGTTAGAATTAGGGGACGGGTGAGGGTAAGGCTTCGGGTAAGGGTTAGGGTTAGTGTTAGGGTTAGGGGACGGGGACGGTTTAGGGTACAGGTTAGGGTACGACAACGGTTTAGGGTGAGCGTACGTGTTAGGGTACTGGTTAGTGTTAGCGTACGGGTTAGGATTAGGGGACGGGTGAAGGTAAGGCTTCGAGTAAGGGTTAGGGATAGGGTTAGAGTTAGGGTTAGGATTAGGGGACGGGGACGGTTTAGGGTACAGGTTAGTGTACGACAACGGTTTAGGGTGAGCGTACGTGTTAAGGTACGGGTTAGTGTTAGCGTACGGGTTAGGATTAGGGTACGGGTGAGGGTAAGGCTTCGGGTAAGGGTTAGGTTTAGGGTTAGGGTTAGTGTTAGGGTTAGGGGACGGGGACGGTTTAGGGTACAGGTTAGGGTACGACAACGGTTTAGGGTGAGCGTACGTGTTAGGGTATGGGTTAGTGTTAGCGTACGGGTTCGGATTAGGGGACGGGTGATGTTAAGGCTTCGGGTAAGGGTTAGGGTTTGGGTTACAGTTAGGTTTAGGGTTATGGTTAGGGGACGGGGACGGTTTAGGGTACAGGTTAGGGTACGACAACGGTTTAGGGTGAGCGTACGTGTTAGGGTACGGGTTAGTGTTAGCGTACGGGTTAGGATTAGGGGACGGGTGAGGGTAAGGCTTCGGGTAAGGGTTAGGGTTAGGGTTAGGTTTAGGGTTGGGGACGGGGACGGTTTAGGGTACAGGTTAGTGTACGACAACGGTTTACGGTGAGCGTACGTGTTAGGGTACGGGTTAGTGTTAGTGTACGGGTTAGGATTAGGGGACGGGTGAGGGTAAGGCTTCGGGTAAGGGTTATGGTTAGGGTTAGGGTTAGGGTTAGGGGACGGGGACAGGGACGGTTTAGGGTACAGGTTAGGGTACGACAACGGTTTAGGGTGAGCGTACATGTTAGGGTATGTGTTAGTGTTAGCGTACGGGTTAGGATTAGAGGACGGGTGAGGGTAAGGCTTTGGGTAAGGGTTAGGTTTAGGGTTATGGTTAGGGGACGGGGACGGTTTAGGGTACAGGTTAGTGTACGACAACCGTTTAGGGTGAGCGTACGTGTTAGTGTACGGATTAGTGTTAGCGTACGGGTTAGGATTAGGGGACGGGTGAGGGTAAGGCTTCGGGTAAGTGTTAGGGATAGGGTTAGGGTTAGGGTTAGGGGACAGGGACGTTTTAGGGTACAGGTTACTGTACGTCAACGGTTTAGGGTGAGCCTACGTGTTAGGGTACGGGTTAGTGTTAGTGTACGGGTTAGGATTAGGGGACGGGTGAGGGTAAGGCTTCGGGTAAGGGTTAGGGTTAGGGTTAGGGTTAGGGTTAGGGGACGGGGACGGGGACGGTTTAGGGTACAGGTTAGGGTACGACGACGGTTTAGGGTGAGCGTACGTGTTAGGGTACGGGTTAGTGTTAGCGTACGGGTGAGGATTAGGGGACGGGTGAGTGTAAGGCTTCGGGTAAGGTTTACGGTTAGGATTAGGGTTAGGGTTAGGGTTAGTGGACGGGGACTGTTTAGGGTACAGGTTAGGGTACGACAACGGTTTATGGTGAGCGTACGTGTTAGGGTACGGGTTAGTGTTAGCGTACGGGTTAGGATTAGGGGACGGGTGAGGATAAGGCTTCGGGAAAGTGTTAGGGTTAGGGTTAGGTTTAGGGTTAGGGGACGGGCATGGGGACGGTTTAGGGTACAGGTTAGGGTTAGGGTTAGGGTTAGGGTTAGGGTTAGGGTTAGGGGACGGGGACGGTTTAGGGTACAGGTTAGGGTACGACAACGGTTTAGGTTGAGCGTACGTGTTAGGGTACGGGTTAGTGTTAGCGTACGGATTAGGATTAGGGGACGGGTGAGGGTAAGGCTACAGGTAAGGGTTAGGGTTAGGGTTAGGGTTAGGGTTAGGGGACGGGGACGGGGACGGTTTAGGGTACAGGTTTGGGTACGACAACGGTTTAGGGTGAGCGTACGTGTTAGGGTATGGGTTAGTGTTAGCGTACGGGTTAGGATTAGGGGACGGGTGAGGATAAGGCTTCGGGTAAGGGTTAGGGTTTGGGTTAGAGTTAGGTTTAGGGTTAGGGGACGGGGACGGGGACGGTTTAGGGTACAGGTTAGGGTACGACAACGGTTTAGGGTGAGCGTACGTGTTAGGGTATGGGTTAGTGTTAGCGTACGGGTTAGTATTAGGGGACGGGTGAGGGTAAGACTTCGCGTAAGGTTTAGGGTTAGGGTTAGGGTTAGGGGATGGGGACAGTTATGATTTAGGGTACAGGTTAGGGTACGACCAATGTTTAGGGTGAGCGTACGTGTTAGGGTACGGGTTAGTGTTAGCGTACGGGTTAGGATTAGGGGACGTTTGAGGGTAAGGCTTCGGGTAAGGGTTAGGGTTAGGGTTAGGGTTAGGGTTAGGGTTAGGGTTAGGGGACGGGGACGGTTTAGGGTACAGGTTAGGGTACGACAACGGTTTAGGGTGAGCGTACGTTTTAGGGTACGGATTAGTGTTAGCGTACGGGTTAGGATTACGGGAAGGGTGAGGGTAAGGCTTCGGGTAACGGTTAGGGTTAGGGTTAGGGTTAGGGTTAGGGGACGGGCACGGGGACGGTTTAGGGTACAGGTTAGTGTACGACAACGGTTTAGGTTGAGCGTACGTGTTAGGGTACGGGTTAGTGTTAGCGTACGGGTTAGGATTAGGGGACGGTTGAGGGTAAGGCTTCGGGTAAGGGTTAGGGTTAGGTTTAGGGTTAGGGGACGGGGACGGGGACGGTTTAGGGTACAGGTTAGGGTACAAAAACGGTTTAGGGTGAGCGTACGTGTTAGGGTATGGGTTAGTGTTAGCGTACGGGTTAGGATTAGGGGACGGGTGAGTGTAAGGCTTCGGGTAAGGATTAGGGTTAGGGTTAGTGTTAGGGTCAGGGTTAGGGAACGGGGACGGTTTAGCGTACAGGTTAGGGTACGACAACGATTTAGGGTGAGCGTACGTGTTAGGGTACGGGTTAGTGTTAGTGTACGGGTTAGGATTAGCGGACGGGTGAGGGTAAGGCTTCGGGTAATAGTTAGGGTTAGGGTTATGGTTAGGTTTAGGGGACGGGGACGGTTTAGGGTACAGGTTAGGGTACGACAACGGTTTAGGGTGAGCGTACGTGTTAGGGTACGGGTTAGTGTTAGCATACGGGTTAGGATTAGGGGACGGGTGAGGGTAAGGCTTCGGGTAAGGGTTAGGGTTAGGGTTAGGGTTAGGGTTAGGGTTAGGGGACCGGGATGGTTTAGGGTAAAGGTTAGGGTACGACAACGGTTTAGGGTGAGCGTACGTGTTAGAGTACGGGTTAGTGTTAGCGTACGGGTTAGGATTAGGGGACGGGTGAGGGTAAGGCTTCGGGTAAGGTTTAGGGTTAGGGTTAGGGTTAGGGTTAGGGGACGGGGACGGTTTAGGGTACAGGTTAGGGTACGACAACGGTTTAGGGTGAGCGTACGTGTTAGGGTACGGGTTAGTGTTAGCGTACGGTTTAGGATTAGGGGACGGGTGAGGTTAAGGCTTCAGGTAAGGGTTAGGGTTAGGTTTAGGGTTAGGGGACCGGGACGGTTTAGGGTACAGGTTAGTGTACGACAACGGTTTAGGGTGAGCGTACGTGTTAGGGTACGGGTTAGTGGTAGCGTACGGGTTAGGATTAGGTTACGGGTGAGGGTAAGGCTTCCGGTAAGGTTAGGGTTAGGGTTAGGGTTAGGATTAGGGGACGGGGACGGTTTAGGGTACAGGTAAGGGTACGACAACGGTTTAGGGTGAGCGTACGTGTTAGGGTATGGGTTAGTGTTAGCGTACGGGTTAGGATTAGGGGACGGGTGAGGTTAAGGCTTCGGGTAAGGGTTAGGGTTTGGGTTAGAGTTAGGTTTAGGGTTAGGGTTAGGGGACGGGGACGGTTTAGGGTACAGGTTAGGGTACGACAATGGTTTAGGGTGAGCGTACGTGTTAGGGTACGTGATAGTGTTAGCGTACGGGTTAGGATTAGGGGACGGGTGAGTGTAAGGCTTCGGGTAAGGGTTAGGGTTAGGGTTAGGGTTCGGGTTAGGGGACGGGGACGGTTTAGGGTACAGGTTAGGGTACGACAACGGTTTAGGGTGAGCGTACGTGTTAGGGTACGGGTTAGTGTTAGCGTACGGGTTAGGATTAGGGGACGGGTGAGGGTAAGGCTTCGGGAAAGGGTTACGGTTAGGGTTAGGGTTAGGGTTAAGGGACGGGCACGGGGACGGTTTAGGGTACAGGTTAGGGTACGACACCGGTTTAGGGTGAGGGTACGTGTTAGGGTACGTGTTAGTGTTAGCGTACGAGTTAGGATTAGGGGACGGGTTAGGGTAAGGCTTCGGGTAAGGGTTAGGGTTAGGGTTAGGGTTAGGGTTAGGGTTAGGGGACGGGGACGGTTTAGGGTACAGGTTAGGGTACGACAACGGTTTAGGGTGAGCGTACGTGTTAGGGTACGGGTTAGTGTTAGCGTACGGGTTAGGATTAGGGGACGGGTGAGGGTAAGGCTTCGGGTAAGGGTTAGGCTTAGGCTTAGGGTTAGGGTTAGGGTTAGGGGACGGGGACGGTTTAGGGTACAGGTTAGGATACGACAACGGTTTAGGATGAGCGTAAGTGTTAGGGTACGGTTTAGTGTTAGCGTACGGGTTAGGATTAGGGGATGGGTGAGGGTAATGCTTCGGGTAAGGGTTAGTGTTAGGGTTAGAGTTAGGGTTAGGGTTACGCGACGGGGACGGTTTAGGGTACAGGTTAGGGTACGACAACGGTTTAGGGTGAGCGTACGTTTTAGGGTACGGGTTAGTGTTAGCGTACGGGTTAGGATTACGGGAAGGGTGAGGGTAAGGCTTCGGGTAACGGTTAGGGTTAGGGTTAGGGTTAGGGTTAGGGGACGGGCACGGGGACGGTTTAGGGTACAGGTTAGTGTACGACAACAGTTTAGGTTGAGCGTACGTGTTAGGGTACGGGTTAGTGTTAGCGTACGGGTTAGGATTAGGGGACGGTTGAGGGTAAGGCTTCGGGTAAGGGTTAGGGTTAGGTTTAGGGTTAGGGGACGGGGACGGGGACGGTTTAGGGTACAGGTTATGGTACGACACCGGTTTAGGGTGAGGGTACGTGTTAGGGTACGTGTTAGTGTTAGCGTACGAGTTAGGATTAGGGGATGGGTTAGGGTAAGGCTTCGGGTAAGGGTTAGGGTTATGGTTAGGGTTAGGGTTAGGGTTAGGGGACGGGCACGGTTTAGGGTACAGGTTAGGGTACGACAACGGTTTAGGGTGAGCGTACGTGTTAGGGTACGGGTTAGTGTTAGCGTACGGGTTAGGATTAGGGGACGGGTGAGGGTAAGGCTTCGGGTAATAGTTAGGGTTAGGGTTATGGTTCGGGTTAGGGGACGGGGACGGTTTAGGGTACAGGTTAGGGTACGACAACGGTTTAGGGTGAGCGTACGTGTTAGGGTACGGGTTAGTGTTAGCATACGGGTTAGGATTAGGGGACGGGTGAGGGTAAGGCTTCGGGTAAGGGTTAGGGTTAGGGTTAGGGTTAGGGTTAGGGTTAGGGGACGGGGACGGTTTAGGGTAAAGGTTAGGGTAAGACAACGGTTTAGGGTGAGCGTACGTGTTAGAGTACGGGTTAGTGTTAGCGTACGGGTTAGGATTAGGGGACGGGTGAGGGTAAGGCTTCGGGTAAGGGTTAGGGTTAGGGTTAGGGTTAGGGTTAGGGTTAGGGGACGGGGACGGTTTAGGGTACAGGTTAGGGTACGACAACGGTTTAGGGTGAGCGTACGTGTTAGGGTACGGGTTAGTGTTAGCATACGGGTTAGGATTAGGGGACGGGTGAGGGTAAGGCTTCGGGTAAGGGTTAGGGTTAGGGTTAGGGTTGGGTTAGGGTTAGGGGACGGGGATGGTTTAAGGTAAAGGTTAGGGTACGACAACGGTTTAGGGTGAGCGTACGTGTTAGAGTACGGGTTAGTGTTAGCGTACGGGTTAGGATTAGGGGACGGGTGAGGGTAAGGCTTCGGGTAAGGGTTAGGGTTAGGGTTAGTGTTAGGGTTAGGGTTAGGGGACGGGGACGGTTTAGGGTACAGGTTAGGGTACGACAACAGTTTAGGGTGAGCGTACGTGTTAGGGTACGGGTTAGTGTTAGCGTACGGGTTAGGATTAGGGGTCGGGTGAGGGTAAGGCTTCGGGTAAGGGTTAGGGTTAGGGTTAGGGTTAGGGTTAGGGGACGGGGACGGTTTAGGGTACAGGTTAGGGTACGACAACGGTTTAGGGTGAGCGTACGTGTTAGGGTACGGGTTAGTGTTAGCGTACGGGTTAGGATTAGGGGACGGGTGAGGGTAAGGCTTCGGGTAAGGGTTAGGCTTAGGCTTAGGGTTAGGGTTAGGGTTAGGGGACGGGGACGGTTTAGGGTACAGGTTAGGGTACGACAACGGTTTAGGATGAGCGTAAGTGTTAGGGTACGGTTTAGTGTTAGCGTACGGGTTAGGATTAGGGGACGGGTGAGGGTAATGCTTCGGGTAAGGGTTAGTGTTAGGGTTAGAGTTAGGGTTAGGGTTACGGGACGGGGACGGTTTAGGGTACAGGTTAGGGTACGACAACGGTTTAGGGTGAGCGTACGTTTTAGGGTACGGGTTAGTGTTAGCGTACGGGTTAGGAGTACGGGAAGGGTGAGGGTAAGGCTTCGGGTAACGGTTAGGGTTAGGGTTAGGGTTAGGGTTAGGGGACGGGCACGGGGACGGTTTAGGGTATAGGTTAGTGTACGACAACGGTTTAGGTTGAGCGTACGTGTTAGGGTACGGGTTAGTGTTAGCGTTCGGGTTAGGATTAGGGGACGGTTGAGGGTAAGGCTTCGGGTAAGGGTTAGGGTTAGGTTTAGGGTTAGGGGACGGGGACGGGGACGGTTCAGGGTACAGGTTAGGGTACAAAAACGGTTTAGGGTGAGCGTACGTGTTAGGGTACGGGTTAGTGTTAGCGTACGGGTTAGGATTAGGGGACGGGTGAGTGTAAGGCTTCGGGTAAGGATTAGGGTTAGGGTTAGTGTTAGGGTTAGGGTTAGGGGACGGGGACGGTTTAGCGTACAGGTTAGGGTACAACAACGGTTTAGGGTGAGCGTACGTGTTAGGGTACGGGTTAGTGTTAGCGTACGGGTTAGGATTAGGGGACGGGTGAGGGTAAGGCTTCGGGTAATAGTTAGGGTTAGGGTTATGGTTAGGGTTAGGGGAAGGGGATGGTTTAGGGTACATGTTAGGGTACGACAACGGTTTAGGGTGAGCGTACGTGTTAGGGTACGGGTTAGTGTTAGCGTACGGGTTAGGTTTAGGGGACGGGTGGGTTAAGGCTTCGGGTAAGGGTTAGGGTTAGGGTTAGGGTTAGGGTTAGGGGACGGGGATGGTTTAGGGTAAAGGTTAGGGTACGACAACGGTTTAGGGTGAGCGTACGTGTTAGAGTACGGGTTAGTGTTAGCGTACGGGTTAGGATTAGGGGACGGGTGAGGGTAAGGCTTCGGGTAAGGGTTAGGGTTAGGGTTAGGGTTAGGGTTAGGGTTAGAGGACGGGGACGGTTTAGGGTACATGTTAGGGTACGACAATGGTTTAGGGTGATCGTACGTGTTAGGGTACGGGTTAGTGTTAGCGTACGTGTTAGGATTAGGGGACGGGTGAGGGTAAGGCTTCGGGTAAGGGTTAGGGTTAGGGTTAGGTTTAGGGTTAAGGGACGGGGACGGGGACGGTTTAGGGTACAGGTTAGGGTACGACAACGGTTTAGGGTGAGCGTACGTGTTAGGGTACGTGTTAGTGTTAGCGTACGGGTTAGGATTAGGTGACGGGTGAGGGTAAGACTTCGGGTAAGGGTTAGGGTTAGGAATAGGGTTAGGGGACGGGGACGGTTTAGGGTACACGTTAGAGTACGACAACGGTTTAGGGTGAGCGTACGTGTTAGGGTACGGGATAGTGTTAGCGTACGGGTTAGGATTAGGGGACGGGTGAGGGTAAGGCTTCGGGTAAGGGTTAGGGTTAGGGTTAGGGTTAGGTTTAGGGTTAGGGGACGGGGACGGTGACGGTTTAGGGTACAGGTTAGGGTACGACAATGGTTTAGGGTGAGCGTACGTGTTAGGGTACGGGTTAGTGTTAGCGTACGGGTTAGGAATAGGGGACGGGTGAGGGTACGGCTTCGGGTAAGGGTTAGGGTTAGGGTTAGGGTTAGGGTTAGGGTTAGGTGACGGGGACGGGGACGATTTAGGGTACAGTTTAGGGTATGACAACGGTTTAGGGTGAGCGTACGTGTTAGGGTACGGGTTAGTGTTAGCGTACGGGTTAGGATTAGGGGACGTGTGTGGGTAAGGATTCGGGTAAGGGTTAGGGTTAGGCTTAGGGTTAGGTTTAAGGGACGGAGACGGTTTAGGATACAGGTTAGGGTACGACAATGGTTTAGTGTGAGCGTACGTGTTAGGGCATGGGTTAGTGTTAGCGTACGGGATAGGATTAGGGGACGGGTGAGGGTAAGGCTTCGGGTAAGTGTTACGGTTAGGGTTAGGGTTAGGATTAGGGTTAGGGGATGGTGACGGTTTAGGGTACAGGTTAGGGTACGACAACGGTTTAGGGTGAGCGTACGTGTTAGGGTACGGCTTAGTGTTAGCGTACGGGATAGGATTAGGGGACGGGTGAGGTTAAGGCTTCGGGTAAGTGTTAGGGTTAGGGTTAGGGTTAGGGTTAGGGTTAGGGGGCGGGGACGGTTTAGGGTACAGGTTAGGGTACGACAACGGTTTAGGGTGAGCGTACGTTTTGGGTACGAGTTAGTGTTAGCGTACGGTTTAGGATTAGGGGACGGGTGAGGTTAAGGCTTCGGGTAAGGGTTAGGGTTAGGGTTAGGGTTAGGGTTAGGGGATGGGCACGGGGACGGTTTAGGGTACAGGTTAGGGTACGACAACGGTTTAGGGTGAGCGTACGTGGTAGGGTACGGGTTAGTGTTAGCGTACGGGTTAGGATTAGGGGACGGGTGAGGGTAAGGCTTCGGGTAAGGGTTAGGGTTAGGGTTAGGGTTAGGGTTAGGGGACGGGGACGGTTTAGGGTACAGGTTAGGGTACGACAATGGTTTAGGGTGAGCGTACGTGTTAGGGTACGGTTTAGTGTTAGCGTACGGGTTAGGTTTAGGGGACGGGTGAGGGTAAGGCTTCTGGTAAGGGTTAGGTTTACGGTTAGGGTTAGGGTTAGGGTTAGGGGACGGGGACGGTTTAGGGTACAGGTTAGGGTACGACAACGTTTTAGGGTGAGCTTACGTGTTAGGGTACGGGTTAGTGTTCGCGTACGGGTTAGGATTCGGGACGGGTGAGGGTAAGGCTTCGGGTAAGGGTTAGGGTTAAGGTTAGGGTTAGGGTTAGGGTTAGGGTTAGGGGACGGTTTAGGGTACATGTTAGGGTACGACAACGGTTTAGGGTGAGCGTACGTGTTAGGGTACGGGTTATTGTTAGCGTACGGGTTAGGATTAGGGGACGGGTGGGGTAAGGCTTCGGGTAAGGGTTAGGGTTAGGGTTAGATTTAGGGTTAGGGGACGGGGACGGGGACGGTTTAGGGTACAGGTTAGGGTACGACAACGGTTTAGGGTGAGGGTACGTGTTAGGGTACGGGTTAGTGTTAGCATACGGGTGAGGATTAGGGGACGGGTGAGTGTAAGGCTTCGGGTAAGGGTTAGGGTTAGGGTTAGGGTTAGGGTTAGCGTTAGGGGACGGGGACGGTTTAGGGTACAGGTTAGGGTACGACAACGGTTTAGGGTGAGCGTACGTGTTAGGGTACGGGTTAGTGTTAGCGTACGTGTTAGGATTAGGGGACGGGTGAGGGTAAGGCTTCGGGAAAGGGTTAGGGTTAGGGTTAGGGTTAGGGTTAGGGGACGGGCACGGGGACGGTTTAGGGTACAGGTTAGGGTACGACACCGGTTTAGGGTGAGGGTACGTGTTAGGGTACGTGTTAGTGTTAGCGTACGAGTTAGGATTAGGGGACGGGTTAGGGTAAGGCTTCGGGTAAGGGTTAGGGTTAGGGTTAGGGTTAGGGTTAGGGTTAGGGGACGGGGACGGTTTAGGGTACAGGTTAGGCTACGACAACGGTTTAGGATGAGCGTAAGTGTTAGGGTACGGTTTAGTGTTAGCGTACGGGTAAGGATTAGGGGACGGGTGAGGGTAAGGCTTCGGGTAAGGGTTAGTGTTAGGGTTAGAGTTAGGGTTAGGGTTACGGGACGGGGACGGTTTAGGGTACAGGTTAGGGTACGGCAACGGTTTAGGGTGAGCGTACGTGTTAGGGTACAGGTTAGTGTTAGCGTACGGGTTAGGATTACGGGAAGGGTGAGGGTAAGGCTTCGGGTAAGGGTTAGGGTTAGGGTTAGGGTTAGGGTTAGGGGACGGGCACGGGGACGGTTTAGGGTACAGGTTAGTGTACGACAACAGTTTAGGGTGAGCGTACGTGTTAGGGTACGGGTTAGTGTTAGCGTACGGGTTAGGATTAGGGGACGGGTGAGGGTAAGGCTTCGGGTAAGGGTTAGGGTTAGGTTTAGGGTTAGGGGACGGGGACGGGGACGGTTTAGGGTACAGGTTAGGGTACAAAAATCGTTTAGGGTGAGCGTACATGTTAGGGTACGGGTTAGTGTTAGCGTACGGGTTAGGATTAGGGGACGGGTGAGGGTAAGGCTTCGGGTAAGGGTTAGGGTTAGGGTTAGGGTTAGGGTTAGGGTTAGGGGACGGGGATGGTTTAGGGTAAAGGTTAGCGTACGACAATGGTTTAGGGTGAGCGTACGTGTTAGAGTACGGGTTAGTGTTAGCGTACGTGTTAGGATTAGGGGACGGGTGAGGGTAAGGCTTCGGGAAAGGGTTAGGGTTAGGGTTAGGGTTAGGGTTAGGGGACGGGCACGGGGACGGTTTAGGGTACAGGTTAGGGTACGACACCGGTTTAGGGTGAGGGTACGTGTTAGGGTACGTGTTAGTGTTAGCGTACGAGTTAGGATTAGGGGACGGGTTAGGGTAACGCTTCGGGTAAGGGTTAGGGTTAGGGTTAGGGTTAGGGTTAGGGTTAGGGGACGGGGACGGTTTAGGGTACAGGTTAGGGTACGACAACGGTTTAGGGTGAGCGTACGTGTTAGGGTACGGGTTAGTGTTAGCGTACGGGTTAGGATTAGGGGACGGGTGAGGGTAAGGCTTCGGGTAAGGGTTAGGCTTAGGCTTAGGGTTAGGGTTAGGGTTAGGGGACGGGGACGGTTTAGGGTACAGGTTAGGGTACGACAACGGTTTAGGATGAGCGTAAGTGTTAGGGTACAGTTTAGTGTTAGCGTACGGGTAAGGATTAGGGGACGGGTGAGGGTAAGGCTTCGGGTAAGGGTTAGTGTTAGGGTTAGAGTTAGGGTTAGGGTTACGGGACGGGGACGGTTTAGGGTACAGGTTAGGGTACGGCAACGGTTTAGGGTGAGCGTACGTGTTAGGGTACGGGTTAGTGTTAGCGTACGGGTTAGGAATACGGGAAGGGTGAGGGTAAGGCTTCGGGTAAGGGTTAGGGTTAGGGTTAGGGTTAGGGTTAGGGGACGGGCACGGGGACGGTTTAGGGTACAGGTTAGTGTACGACAACGGTTTAGGGTGAGCGTACGTGGTAGGGTACGGGTTAGTGTTAGCGTACGGGTTAGGATTAGGGGACGGGTGAGGGTAAGGCTTCGGGTAAGGGTTAGGGTTAGGGTTAGGGTTAGGGTTAGGGGACGGGGACGGTTTAGGGTACAGGTTAGGGTACGACAATGGTTTAGGGTGAGCGTACGTGTTAGGGTACGGTTTAGTGTTAGCGTACGGGTTAGGTTTAGGGGACGGGTGAGGGTAAGGCTTCTGGTAAGGGTTAGGTTTACGGTTAGGGTTAGGGTTAGGGTTAGGGGACGGGGACGGTTTAGGGTACAGGTTAGGGTACGACAACGTTTTAGGGTGAGCTTACGTGTTAGGGTACGGGTTAGTGTTCGCGTACGGGTTAGGATTCGGGACGGGTGAGGGTAAGGCTTCGGGTAAGGGTTAGGGTTAAGGTTAGGGTTAGGGTTAGGGTTAGGGTTAGGGGACGGTTTAGGGTACATGTTAGGGTACGACAACGGTTTAGGGTGAGCGTACGTGTTAGGGTACGGGTTATTGTTAGCGTACGGGTTAGGATTAGGGGACGGGTGGGTTAAGGCTTCGGGTAAGGGTTAGGGTTAGGGTTAGATTTAGGGTTAGGGGACGGGGACGGGGACGGTTTAGGGTACAGGTTAGGGTACGACAACGGTTTAGGGTGAGGGTACGTGTTAGGGTACGGGTTAGTGTTAGCATACGGGTGAGGACTAGGGGACGGGTGAGTGTAAGGCTTCGGGTAAGGGTTAGGGTTAGGGTTAGGGTTAGGGTTAGCGTTAGGGGACGGGGACGGTTTAGGGTACAGGTTAGGGTACGACAACGGTTTAGGGTGAGCGTACGTGTTAGGGTACGGGTTAGTGTTAGCGTACGTGTTAGGATTAGGGGACGGGTGAGGGTAAGGCTTCGGGAAAGGGTTAGGGTTAGGGTTAGGGTTAGGGTTAGGGGACGGGCACGGGGACGGTTTAGGGTACAGGTTAGGGTACGACACCGGTTTAGGGTGAGGGTACGTGTTAGGGTACGTGTTAGTGTTAGCGTACGAGTTAGGATTAGGGGACGGGTTAGGGTAAGGCTTCGGGTAAGGGTTAGGGTTAGGGTTAGGGTTAGGGTTAGGGTTAGGGGACGGGGACGGTTTAGGGTACAGGTTAGGCTACGACAACGGTTTAGGATGAGCGTAAGTGTTAGGGTACGGTTTAGTGTTAGCGTACGGGTAAGGATTAGGGGACGGGTGAGGGTAAGGCTTCGGGTAAGGGTTAGTGTTAGGGTTAGAGTTAGGGTTAGGGTTACGGGACGGGGACGGTTTAGGGTACAGGTTAGGGTACGGCAACGGTTTAGGGTGAGCGTACGTGTTAGGGTACAGGTTAGTGTTAGCGTACGGGTTAGGATTACGGGAAGGGTGAGGGTAAGGCTTCGGGTAAGGGTTAGGGTTAGGGTTAGGGTTAGGGTTAGGGGACGGGCACGGGGACGGTTTAGGGTACAGGTTAGTGTACGACAACAGTTTAGGGTGAGCGTACGTGTTAGGGTACGGGTTAGTGTTAGCGTACGGGTTAGGATTAGGGGACGGGTGAGGGTAAGGCTTCGGGTAAGGGTTAGGGTTAGGTTTAGGGTTAGGGGACGGGGACGGGGACGGTTTAGGGTACAGGTTAGGGTACAAAAACCGTTTAGGGTGAGCGTACATGTTAGGGTACGGGTTAGTGTTAGCGTACGGGTTAGGATTAGGGGACGGGTGAGGGTAAGGCTTCGGGTAAGGGTTAGGGTTAGGGTTAGGGTTAGGGTTAGGGTTAGGGGACGGGGATGGTTTAGGGTAAAGGTTAGCGTACGACAATGGTTTAGGGTGAGCGTACGTGTTAGAGTACGGGTTAGTGTTAGCGTACGTGTTAGGATTAGGGGACGGGTGAGGGTAAGGCTTCGGGAAAGGGTTAGGGTTAGGGTTAGGGTTAGGGTTAGGGGACGGGCACGGGGACGGTTTAGGGTACAGGTTAGGGTACGACACCGGTTTAGGGTGAGGGTACGTGTTAGGGTACGTGTTAGTGTTAGCGTACGAGTTAGGATTAGGGGACGGGTTAGGGTAAGGCTTCGGGTAAGGGTTAGGGTTAGGGTTAGGGTTAGGGTTAGGGTTAGGGGACGGGGACGGTTTAGGGTACAGGTTAGGGTACGACAACGGTTTAGGGTGAGCGTACGTGTTAGGGTACGGGTTAGTGTTAGCGTACGGGTTAGGATTAGGGGACGGGTGAGGGTAAGGCTTCGGGTAAGGGTTAGGCTTAGGCTTAGGGTTAGGGTTAGGGTTAGGGGACGGGGACGGTTTAGGGTACAGGTTAGGGTACGACAACGGTTTAGGATGAGCGTAAGTGTTAGGGTACAGTTTAGTGTTAGCGTACGGGTAAGGATTAGGGGACGGGTGAGGGTAAGGCTTCGGGTAAGGGTTAGTGTTAGGGTTAGAGTTAGGGTTAGGGTTACGGGACGGGGACGGTTTAGGGTACAGGTTAGGGTACGGCAACGGTTTAGGGTGAGCGTACGTGTTAGGGTACGGGTTAGTGTTAGCGTACGGGTTAGGAATACGGGAAGGGTGAGGGTAAGGCTTCGGGTAAGGGTTAGGGTTAGGGTTAGGGTTAGGGTTAGGGGACGGGCACGGGGACGGTTTAGGGTACAGGTTAGTGTACGACAACAGTTTAGGTTGAGCGTACGTGTTAGGGTACGGGTTAGTGTTAGCGTACGGGTTAGGATTAGGGGACGGGTGAGGGTAAGGCTTCGGGTAAGGGTTAGGGTTAGGTTTAGGGTTAGGGGACGGGGACGGGGACGGTTTAAGGTACAGGTTAGGGTACAAAAACCGTTTAGGGTGAGCGTACGTGTTAGGGTACGGGTTAGTGTTAGCGTACGGGTTAGGATTAGGGGACGGGTGAGGGTAAGGCTTCGGGTAAGGGTTAGGGTTAGGGTTAGGGTTAGGGTTAGGGTTAGGGGACGGGGATGGTTTAGGGTAAAGGTTAGCGTACGACAATGGTTTAGGGGGAGCGTACGTGTTAGAGTACGGGTTAGTGTTAGCGTACGGGTTAGGATTAGGGGACGGGTTAGGGTAAGGCTTCGGGTAAGGGTTAGGGATAGGGTTAGGGTTAGGGTTAGGGGACAGGGACGGTTTAGGGTACAGGTTAGTGTACGACAACGGTTTAGGGTGAGTGTACGTGTTAGGTTACGGGTTAGTGTTGGCGTACGGTTTAGGATTAGGGGACGGGTGAGGATACGGCTTCGGGTAAGGGTTAGGGTTAGGGTTAGGGTTAGGGGACGGGGACGGGGACGGTTTAGGGTACAGGTTAGGGTACGACAACTGTTTAGGGTGAGCGTACGTGTTAGGGTACGGGTTAGTGTTAGCGTACGTGTTAGGATTAGGGGACGGGTGAGGGTAAGGCTTCGGGTAAGTGTTAGGATTAGGGTTCGGGTTAGGGTTAGTGTTAAGAGACGGGGACGGTTTAGGGTACATGTTAGGGTACGACAACGATTTAGGGTGAGCGTAGGTGTTAGGGTATGGATTAGTGTTAGCGTACGGGTTAGGATTAGGGGACGGGTGAGTGTAAGGCTTCGGGTAAGGGTTAGGGTTACGGTTAGGGTTAGGGTTAGGGGACGGGGACGGTTTAGGGTACAGGTTAGTGTACGACAACGGTTTAGGGTGAGCGTACATGTTAGGTTACGGGTTAGTGCTGGCGTACGGGTTAGGATTAGGGGACGGGTGAGGATACGGCTTCGGGTAAAGGTTAGGGTTAGGGTTAGGGGACGGGGACGGGGACGGGGACGGTTTAGGGTACAGGTTAGGGTACGACAACGGTTTAGGGTGAGCGTACGTGTTAGGGTACGGGTTAGTGTTAGCGTACGGTTTAGGATTAGGGGACGGGTGAGGTTAAGGCTTCGGGTAAGGGTTAGGGTTAGGGTTAGGGTTAGGGTTAGGGTTAGGGGATGGGGACGGGGACGGTTTAGGGTACAGGTTAGGGTACGACAACGGTTTAGGGTGAGCGTACGTGTTAGGGTACGGGTTAGTGTTAGCGTACGGGTGAGGATTAGGGGACGGGTGTGGGTAAGGCTTCGGGAAAGGGTTAGGGTTAGGTTTAGGGTTAGGGGACGGGCACGGGGATGGTTTAGGGTACAGGTTAGTGTACGACAACGGTTTAGGGTGAGGGTACGTGTTAGGGTACGGGTTAGTGTTAGCGTACGTGTTAGGATTAGGGGACGTGTGAGGGTAAGGCTTCGGGTAAGGGTTAGGGTTAGGGTTAGGGTTAGGGTTAGGGGACGGGGATGGCTTAGGGTACAGGTTAGGGTACGACAACGGTTTAGAGTGAGCGTAAGTGTTAGGGTACGGATTAGTGTTACGTACGGGTTAGGATTAGGGGACGGGTGAGTGTAAGGCTTCGGGTAAGGGTTAGGGTTAGGGTTAGGGTTAGGGGACGGGGACGGTTTAGGGTACAGGTTAGGGTACGACAACGGTTTAAGGTGAGCGTACGTGTTAGGGTACGGGTTAGTGTTAGCGTACGGGTTAGGAATAAGGGACGGGTGAGGGTCAGGCTACAGGTAAGGGTTAGGGTTAGGGTTAGGGTTAGGGTTAGGGTTAGGGTTAGGGGACGGGGACGGTTTAGGGTACAGGTTAGGGTACGAAAACGATTTAGGGTGAGCGTACGTGTTAGGTTACGGGTTAGTGTTAGCGTACGGGTTAGGATTAGGGAACGGGTGAGGGTAAGTCTTCGGGTAAGGGTTAGGGTTAGGGTTAGGGTTAGGGTTAGTGGACGGGGGCAGTTTAGGGTACAGGTTAGGGTACGACAACGGTTTAGGGTGAGCGTACGTGTTAGGGTACGGGTTAGTGTTAGCGTACGGGTTAGGATTAGGGGACGGGTGAGGGTAAGGCTTCGGGTAAGGGTTAGGGTTAGGTTTAGGGTTAGGGTTAGGGGATGGGGACGGCTTAGGGTACAGGTTAGGGTACGACAACCGTTGAGCGTGAGCGTACGTGTTAGGGTACGTGTTAGTGTTAGCGTATGGGTTAGGATAACGGGATGGTTGAGGGTATGGCTTCGGATAAGGGTTAGGGTTAGGGTTAGGGTTAGGGTTAGGGTTAGGGGACGGGGACACTTTAGGGTACAGGTTAGGGTACGACAATGGTTTAGGGTGAGCGTACGTGTTAGGGTACGGGTTAGCCTACGGGTTAGGATTAGGGGACGGGTGAGGGTAAGGCTTCGGGTAAGTGTTAGGGTTAGGGTTAGGGTTAGGTTTAGGGTTAGGGGACGGGGACGGTTTAGGGTACAGTTTAGGGTACGACAACGGTTTAGGGTGAGCGTACCTGTTAGGGTACGGGTTAGTGTTAGCGTACGGGTTAGGATTAGGGGACGGGTGAGGGTAAGGCTTCGGGTAAGGGTTAGGGTTAGGGTTAGGGTTAGGGTTAGGTTTAGGGTACGGGGACGGCTTAGGGTACAGGTTAGTGTACGACAACGGTTTAGGGTGAGCGTACGTTTTAGGGTGTGGGTTAGTGATTGCGTACGGTTTAGGAATAGGGGAGGGGTGAGGGTAAGGCTTCGGATAAGGGTTAGGGTTAGGGTTAGGTTTAGGGTTAGGGGACGGGGACAGGGACGGGGACGGTTTAGGGTACAAGTTAGGGTACGACAACGGTTTAGGGTGAGCGTACGTGTTAGGGTATGGGTTAGTGTTAGCGTACGGGTTAGGATTCGGGGACGGGTGAGTGTAAGGCTTCGGGTAAGGGTTAGGGTTAGGGTTAGGGTTAGTGTTAGGGTTAGGGGACGGGGACGGTTTAGGGTACATGTTAGGGTACGACAACGGTTTTGGGTGAGCGTACGTGTTAGGGTACGGGTTAGTGTTAGCGTACGGGTTAGGATTAGGGGACGGGTGAGGGTAAGGCTTCGGGTAAGGGTTAGGGTTAGGGTTAGGGTTAGGGTTAAGGGACGGGGAAGGGGAAGGTTTAGGGTACAGGTTAGGGTACGACAACGGTTTAGGGTGAGCGTACGTGTTAGGGTACGTGTTAGTGTTAGCGTATGTGTTAGGATTAGGGGACGGGTGAGGGTAAGGCTTCGGTTAAGGGTTAGGTTTAGGGTTAGGGTTAGGGTTAGGGGACGGGGACGGTTTAGGGTACAGGTTAGGGTACGACAACAGTTTAGGTTGAGCGTACGTGTTAGGGTACGGGTTAGTGTTAGCGTACGGGTTAGGATTAGGGGATGGTTGAGGGTAAGGCTTCGGGTAAAGGTTATGGTTTGGGTTAGGGTTAGAGTTAGGGTTAGGGGACGGGGACGGTTTAGGGTACAGGTTAGGGTACGACAACGGTTTAGGGTGAGCGTACGTGTTAGGGTACGGGTTAGTGTTAGCGTACGGGTTAGGGTTAGGGGACGGGTGAGGGTTAGGCTTCGCGAAAGGGTTAGGGTTAGAGTTAGGTTTAGGGTTAGGGGACGGGCACGGGGACGGTTTAGGGTACAGGTTAGTGTACGAGAACGGTTTAGGGTGAGGGTACGTGTTAGGGTACTGATTAGTGTTAGCGTACGGGTTATGATTAGGGGACGGTTGAGGGTATGGCTTCGGGTATGGGTTAGGGTTAGGGTTAGGGTTAGGGTTAGGGGACGGGGACGCTTTAGGGTACAGGTTAGGGTACGACAACGGTTTAGGGTGAGCGTACGTGTTAGGGTACGGGTTAGTGTTAGCGTACGGTTAGGATTAGGGGACGGGTGAGGGTAAGGCTTCGGGTAAGGGTTAGGGTTAGGGTTAGGGTTAGGTTTAGGGTTAGGGGACGGGGACGGTTTAGGGTACAGTTTAGGGTACGACAACGGTTTAGGGTGAGCGTACGTGTTAGGGTAAGGGTTAGTGTTAGCGTACAGGTTAGGATTAGGGGTCGGGTGAGGGTAAGGCTTCGGGTAAGGGTTAGGGTTAGGGTTAGGTTTAGGGTTAGGGGACGGGGACGGGGACGGTTTAGGGTACAGGTTAGGGTACGACAACGGTTTAGGGTGAGCGTACGTGTTAGGGTGTGGGTTAGTGTTTGTTACGGGTTAGGAATAGGGGACGGGTGAGTTTAAGGCTTCGGGTAAGGGTTAGGGTTAGGGTTAGGGTTAGGGTTAGGGGACGGGGACGGGGACGGGGACGGTTTAGGGTACAAGTTAGGGTACGACAAAGGTTTAGGGTGAGCGTACGTGTTAGGGTACGGGTTAGTGTTAGCGTACGGGTTAGGATTAGGGGACGGGTGAGGGTAAGGCTTCGGGTAAGGGTTAGGGTTAGGGTTAGGGTTAGTGTTAGGGTTAGGGGACGGGGACGGTTTAGGGTACATGTTAGGGTACGACAACGTTTTAGGGTGAGCGTACGTTTTAGGGTACGGGTTAGTGTTAGCGTACGGGTTAGGATTAGGGGACGGGTGAGGGTAAGGCTTCGGGTAAGGGTTAGGGTTAGGGTTAGGGTTAGGGTTAAGGGACGGGGACGGGGACGGTTTAGGGTACAGGTTAGGGTACGACAACGGTTTAGGGTGAGCGTACGTGTTAGGGTACGGGTTAGTTTTAGCGTACGGGTTAGGATTAGGGGACGGGTGAGGATAAGACTTCGGGTAAGGGTTAGGGTTAGGGATAGGGTTAGGGGACGGGGATGGTTTAGGGTACAGGTTAGGGTACGACAACGGTTTAGGGTGAGCGTACGTGTTAGGGTACGGGTTAGTGTTAGCGTACGGGATAGGATTAGGGGAGGGGTGAGGGTAAGGCTTCGGTTAAGGGTTAGGTTTAGGGTTAGTGTTAGGGTTAGGGTTAGGGGACGGGGACGGTTTAGGGTACATGTTAGGGTACGACAACGGTTTAGGGTGAGCGTACGTGTTAGGGTACGGGTTAGTGATAGCGTACGGGTTAGGATTAGGGGTCGGGTGAGGGTAAGGCTTCGGGTAAGGGTTAGGGTTAGGTTTAGGGTTAGTGTTAGGGTTAGGGGACGCGGACGGTTTAGGGTACATGTTAGGGTACGACAACGGTTTAGGGTGAGCGTACGTGTTAGGGTACGGGTTAGTGTTAGCGTACGGGTTAGGATTAGGGGACGGGTGAGGGTAAGGCTTCGGGTAAGGTTTAGAGTTAGGGTTAGGGTTAGGGTTAAGGGACGGGGACGGGGACGGTTTAGCGTACAGGTTAGGGTACGACAACGGTTTAGGATGAGCGTACGTGTTAGGGTACGGGTTAGTGTTAGCGTACGGGTTAGGATTAGGGGACGGGTGAGGGTAAGACTTCGGGTAAGGGTTAGGGTTAGGGATAGGGTTAGGGGACGGGGACGGTTTAGGGTACAGGTCAGGGTACGACAACGGTTTAGGTTGAGCGTACGTGTTAGGGTACGGTTTAGTGTTAGTGTACGGGTTAGGATTAGGGGACGGGTGAGGGTAAGGCTTCGGGTAAGGGTTAGGGTTAGGGTTAGTGTTAGGGTTAGGGTTAGGGTTAGGGGACTGGGACGGTTTAGGGTACAGGTTAGGGTACGACAACGGTTTAGGGTGAGCGTTTGTGTTAGGGTGTGGGTTATTGTTTGCGTACGGGTTAGGAATAGGGGACGGGTGAGTGTAAGGCTTCGGGTAAGGGTTAGGGTTAGGGTTAGGGTTAGGGTTAGGGGACGGGGACGGGGACGGGGATGGTTTAGGGTACAGGTTAGGGTACGACAACGGTTTAGGGTGAGCGTACGTGTTAGGGTACGGGTTAGTGTTAGCGTACGGGTTAGGATTAAGGGACGGGTGAGGGTAAGGCTTCGGGTAAGGGTTAGGGTTAGGGTTAGGGTTAGTGTTAGGGTTAGGGGACGGGGACGGTTTAGGGTACAAGTTAGGGTACGACAACAGTTTAGGGTGAGCGTACATGTTAGGGTACGGGTTAGTGTTAGCGTACGGGTTAGGATTAGGGGACGGGTGAGGGTAAGGCTTCGGGTAAGGGTTAGGGTTAGGGTTAGGGTTAGGTGACGGGGACGGGGACGGGGACGGGGACGGTTTAGGGTACAGGTTAGGGTACGACAACGGTTTAGGGTGAGCGTACGTGTTAGGGTACGGTTAGTGTTAGCGTACGGGTTAGGATTAGGGGACGGGTGAGGGTAAGGCTTCGGGTAAGGTTTAGTGTTAGGGTTAGGGTTAGGGTTAGGGTTAGAGGACGGGGACGGTTTAGGGTACATGTTAGGGTACGACAATGGTTTAGGGTGATCGTACGTGTTAGGGTACGGGTTAGTGTTATCGTACGGGTTAGGATTAGGGGACGGGTGAGGGTAAGGCTTCGGGTAAGGGTTAGGGTTAGGGTTAGGGTTAGGGTTAAGGGACGGGGACGGGGACGGTTTAGGGTACAGGTTAGGGTACGACAACGGTTTAGGGTGAGCGTACGTGTTAGGGTACGGGTTAGTGTTAGCGTACGGGTTAGGATTAGGTGACGGGTGAGGGTAAGACTTCGGGTAAGGGTTAGGGTTAGGAATAGGGTTAGGGGACGGGGACGGTTTAGGGTACACGTTAGATTACGACAACGTTTTAGGGTGAGCGTACGTGTTAGGGTACGGGTTAGTGTTAGCGTACGGGTTAGGATTAGGGGACGGGTGAGAGTAAGGCTTCGGGTAAGGGTTAGGGTTAGGGTTAGGGTTAGGGTTAGGGTTAGGGGACGGGGACTGGGACGGTTTAGGGTACAGGTTAGGGTACGACAACAGTTTAGGTTGAGCGTACGTGTTAGGGTATGGGTTGGTGTTAGCGTACGGGTTAGGATTAGGGGATGGGTGAGGGTAAGGCTTCGGGTAAAGGTTAGGGTTAGGGTTAGGGTTAGAGTTAGGGTTAGGGGACGGGGACGGTTTAGGATACAGGTTAGGGTACGTCAACGGTTTAGGGTGAGCGTACGTGTTAAGGTACGGGTTAGTGTTAGCGTACGGGTTAGGATTAGGGGACGGTTGAGGGTAAGGCTTCGGGTAAGGGTTAGGGTTAGGGTTAGGGGACAGGGACGGTTTAGGGTACAGGTTAGGGTACGTCAACGGTTTAGGGTGAGCGTACGTCTTAGGGTACGGGTTAGTGTTAGTGTACGGGTTAGGATTAGGAGACGGGTGAGGGTAAGGCTTCGGGTAAGGGTTAGGGTTAGGGTTAGGGTTAGGGTTAGGGTTAGGGGACGGGGACGGTTTAGGGTACAGGTTAGGGTACGACAACGGTTTAGGGTGAGCGTACGTGTTAGGGTACGGGTTAGTGTTAGCGTACGGGTTAGGATTAGGGGACGGGTGAGGGTAAGGCTTCGGGAAAGGGTTAGGGTTAGGGTTAGGTTTAGGGTTAGGGGACGGGCACGGGGACGGTTTAGGGTACAGGTTATGGTACGACAAAGGTTTAGGGTGAGGGTACGTGTTAGGGTACGGGTTAGTGTTAGCGTACGGGTTAGGATTAGGGTACGGGTGACGGTAAGGCTTCGGGTAACGGTAAGGGTTAGGGTTAGGGTTAGGGTTAGGGTTAGGGGACGGGGACGGCTTAGGGTACCGGTTAGGGTACGACAACGGTTTAGAGTGAGCGTAAGTGTTAGGGTACGGATTAGTGTTAGCGTACGAGTTAAGATTAGGGGACGGGTGAGTGTAAGGCTTCGGGTAAGGGTTAGGGTTAGGGTTAGGCTTAGGGTTAGGGGACGGGGACGGTTTAGGGTACAGGTTAGGGTACGACAACGGTTTAGGGTGAGCGTACGTGTTAGGGTACGGGTTAGTGTTAGCGTACGGGTTAGGATTAGGGGACGGGTGAGGGTAAGGCTACAGGTAAGGGTTAGGGTTAGGGTTAGGGTTAGGGTTAAGGTTGGGGACGGGGACGGTTTAGGGTACAGGTTAGGGTACGACAACGATTTAGGGTGAGCGTACGTGTTAGGTTACGGGTTAGTATTAGCGTACGGGTTAGGATTAGGGAACGGGTGAGTGTAAGGCTTCGGGTAATGGTTAGGGTTAGGGTTCGGGTTAGGTGACGGGGACGGGGACGATATAGGGTACAGTTTAGGGTACGACAACGGTTTAGGGTGAGCGTACGTGTTAGGGTACGGGTTAGCGTTATCGTACGGGTTAGGATTAGGGGACGGGTGAGGGTAAGGATTCGGGTAAGGGTTAGGGTTAGGGTTTGGGTTAGGGTTAAGGGACGGAGACGGTTTAGGATACAGGTTAGGGTACGACAACGGTTTAGTGTGAGCGTACGTGTTAGGGCACGGGTTAGTGTTAGCGTACGGGTTAGGATTAGGGGACGGGTGACAGTAAGGCTTCGGGTAAGTGTTAGGGTTAGGTTTAGGGTTAGCGTTAGGGTTAGGGGACGGGGACGGTTTAGGGTACAGGTTAGGGTACGACAACGGTTTATGGTGAGCGTACGTGTTAGGGTACGGGTTAGTGTTAGCGTACGGGTTAGGATTAGGGGACGGGTGAGGGTAAGGCTTCGGGTAAGGGTTAGGGTTAGGGTTAGGGTTAGGGTTAGGGGGCGGGGACGGTTTAGGGTACAGGTTAGGGTACGACAACGGTTTAGGGTGAGCGTATGTTTTGGGTACGTGTTAGTGTTAGCGTACGGTTTAGGATTAGGGGACGGGTGAGGTTAAGGCTTCGGGTAAGGGTTAGGGTTAGGGTTAGGGTTAGGGTTAGGGGATGGGGACGGGGACGGTTTAGCGTACAGGTTAGGGTAAGACAACGGTTTAGGGTGAGGGTACGTGTTAGGGTACGGGTTAGTGTTAGCGTACGGGTTAGGATTAGGGGACGTGTGAGGGTAAGGCTTCGGGTAAGGGTTAGGGTTAGGGTTAGGGTTAGGGTTAGGGGACGGGGACGGCTTAGGGTACAGGTTAGGGTACGACAACGGTTTAGAGTGAGCGTAAGTGTTAGGGTACGGATTAGTGTTAGCGTACGGGTTAGGATTAGGGGACGGGTGAGTGTAAGGCTTCGGGTAAGGGTTAGGGTTAGGTTTAGGGTTAGGGTTAGGGGACGGGGACGGTTTAGGGTACATGTTAGTGTACGACAACGGTTTAGGGTGAGCGTACGTGTTAGGGTACGGGTTAGTGTTAGCGAACGGGTTAGGAATAAGGGACGGGTGAGGGTCAGGCTACAGCTAAGGGTTAGGGTTAGGGTTAGGGTTAGGGTTAGGGGACGGGGACGGTTTAGGGTACAGGTTAGGGTACGACAACGATTTAGGGTGAGCGTACGTGTTAGGTTACGGGTTAGTGTTAGCGTACGGGTTAGGATTAGGGAACGGGTGAGGGTAAGTCTTCGGGTAAGGGTTAGGGTTAGGGTTAGGGTTAGGGTTAGGGGACGGGGGCAGTTTAGGGTACAGGTTAGGCTACGACAACGGTTTAGGGTGAGCGTACGTGTTAGGGTACGGGTTAGTGTTAGCGTACGGGTTAGGGTTAGGGGACGGGTGAGGGTAAGGCTTCGGGTAAGTGTTAGGGTTAGGTTTAGGGTTAGGGTTAGGGGACGGGGACGGCTTAGGGTACAGGTTAGGGTACGACAACCGTTTAGGGTGAGCGTACGTGTTAGGGTACGTGTTAGTGTTAGCGTACGGGTTAGGATTAGGGGATGGTTGAGGGTATGGCTTCGGGTAAGTGTTAGGGTTAGGGTTAGGGTTAGGGTTAGGGTTAGGGGACGGGGACACTTTAGGGTACAGGTTAGGGTACGACAATGGTTTAGGGTGAGCGTACGTGTTAGGGTACGGGTTAGTGTTAGCGTACGGGTTAGGATTAGGGGACGGGTGAGGGTAAGGCTTCGGGTAAGGGTTAGGGTTAGGGTTAGGGTTAGGTTTAGGGTTAGGGGACGGGGACGGTTTAGGGTACAGTTTAGGGTACGAGAACGGTTTAGGGTGAGCGTACCTGTTAGGGTACGGTTTAGTGTTAGCGTACGGGTTAGGATTAGGGGACGGGTGAGGGTAAGGCTTCGGGTAAGGGTTACAGTTAGGGTTAGGGTTAGGGTTAGGTTTAGGGTACGGGGACGGTTTAGGGTACAGGTTAGTGTACGACAACGGTTTAGGGTTAGCGTACGTGTTAGGGTAAGGGTTAGTGTTAGCGTACAGGTTAGGATTAGGGGTCGGGTGAGGGTAAGGCTTCGGGTAAGGGTTAGGGTTAGTTTTAGGGTTAGGGTTAGGGTTAGGGGACGGGGACGGTTTAGGGTACAGGTTAGGGTACGACAACGGTTTAGGGTGAACGTACGTTTTAGGGTGTGGTTTAGTGTTTGCTTACGGGTTAGGAATAGGGGAGGGGTGAGGGTAAGGCTTCGGATAAGGGTTAGGGTTAGGGTTAGGGTTAGGGTTAGGGTTAGGGTTAGGGGACGGGGACGGGGACGGTTTAGGGTACAAGTTAGGGTACGACAACGGTTTAGGGTGAGCGTACGTGTTAGGGTATGGGTTAGTGTTAGCGTACGGGTTAGGATTCGGGGACGGGTGAGTGTAAGGCTTCGGGTAAGGGTTAGGGTTAGGGTTAGGGTTAGTGTTAGGGTTAGGGGACGGGGACGGTTTAGGGTACAGGTTAGGGTACGACAACGGTTTAGGGTGAGCGTACGTGTTAGGGTACGGGTTAGTGTTAGCGTACGGGTTAGGATTAGGGGACGGGTGAGGGTAAGACTTCGGGTAAGGGTTAGGGTTAGGGATAGGGTTAGGGGATGGGGACGGTTTAGGGTAAAGGTTAGGGTACCACAACGGTTTAGGGTGAGCGTACGTGTTAGGGTACGGGTTAGTGTTAGCGTACGGGTTAGGATTAGGGGACGGGTGAGGGTAAGGCTTCGGGTAAGGGTTAGGGTTAGGGTTAGGGTTAGGTTTAGGGTTAGGGGACGGGGACGGGGACGGTTTAGGGTACAGGTTAGGGTACGACAACGGTTTAGGGTGAGCGTACGTGTTAGGGTACGGGTTAGTGTTAGCGTACGGGTTAGGATTAGGGGACGGGTGAGGGTAAGGCTTCGGGTAAGTGTTAGGGTTAGGGTTAGGGTTAGGTGACGGGGACGGGGACGATTTAGGGTACAGTTTAGGGTACGACAACGGTTTAGGGTGAGCGTACGTGTTAGGGTACGGGTTAGCGTTAGCGTACGGGTTAGGATTAGGGGACGGGTGAGGGTAAGGATTCGGGTAAGTGTTAGGGTTAGGGTTAGGGTTACGGTTAAGGGACGGAGACGGTTTAGGATACAGGTTAGGGTACGACAACGGTTTAGTGTGAGCGTACGTGTTAGGGCACGGGTTAGTGTTAGCGTACGGGTTAGGATTAGGGGACGGGTGAGGGTAAGGCTTCGGGTAAGGGTTAGGGTTAGGGTTAGGGTTAGGGTTAGGGTTAGGGGACGGGGACGGTTTAGGGTAAAGGTTAGGGTAAGACAACGGTTTAGGGTGAGCGTACGTGTTAGAGTACGGGTTAGTGTTAGCGTACGGGTTAGGATTAGGGGACGGGTGAGGGTAAGGCTTCGGGTAAGGGTTAGGGTTAGGGTTAGGGTTAGGGTTAGGGTTAGGGGACCGGGACGGTTTAGGGTACAGGTTAGGGTACGACAACGGTTTAGGGTGAGCGTACGTGTTAGGGTACGGGTTAGTGTTAGCATACGGGTTAGGATTAGGGGACGGGTGAGGGTAAGGCTTCGGGTAAGGGTTAGGGTTAGGGTTAGGGTTGGGTTAGGGTTAGGGGACGGGGATGGTTTAAGGTAAAGGTTAGGGTACGACAACGGTTTAGGGTGAGCGTACGTGTTAGAGTACGGGTTAGTGTTAGCGTACGGGTTAGGATTAGGGGACGGGTGAGGGTAAGGCTTCGGGTAAGGGTTAGGGTTAGGGTTAGTGTTAGGGTTAGGGTTAGGGGACGGGGACGGTTTAGGGTACAGGTTAGGGTACGACAAGAGTTTAGGGTGAGCGTACGTGTTAGGGTACGGGTTAGTGTTAGCGTACGGGTTAGGATTAGGTGTCGGGTGAGGGTAAGGCTTCGGGTAAGGGTTAGGGTTAGGGTTAGGGTTAGGGTTAGGGGACGGGGACGGTTTAGGGTACAGGTTAGGGTACGACAACGGTTTAGGGTGAGCGTACGTGTTAGGGTACGGGTTAGTGTTAGCGTACGGGTTAGGATTAGGGGACGGGTGAGGGTAAGGCTTCGGGTAAGGGTTAGGCTTAGGCTTAGGGTTAGGGTTAGGGTTAGGGGATGGGGACGGTTTAGGGTACAGGTTAGGGTACGACAACGGTTTAGGATGAGCGTAAGTGTTAGGGTACGGTTTAGTGTTAGCGTACGGGTTAGGATTAGGGGACGGGTGAGGGTAATGCTTCGGGTAAGGGTTAGTGTTAGGGTTAGTGTTAGGGTTAGGGTTACGGGACGGGGAAGGTTTAGGGTACAGGTTAGGGTACGACAACGGTTTAGGGTGAGCGTACGTTTTAGGGTACGGGTTAGTGTTAGCGTACGGGTTAGGAGTACGGGAAGGGTGAGGGTAAGGCTTCGGGTAACGGTTAGGGTTAGGGTTAGTGTTAGGGTTAGGGGACGGGCACGGGGACGGTTTAGGGTACAGGTTAGTGTACGACAACGGTTTAGGTTGAGCGTACGTGTTAGGGTACGGGTTAGTGTTAGCGTACGGGTTAGGATTAGGGGACGGTTGAGGGTAAGGCTTCGGGTAAGGGTTAGGGTTAGGTTTAGGGTTAGGGGACGGGGACGGGGACGGTTCAGGGTACAGGTTAGGGTACAAAAACGGTTTAGGGTGAGCGTACGTGTTAGGGTATGGGTTAGTGTTAGCGTACGGGTTAGGATTAGGGGACGGGTGAGGGTAAGGCTTCGGGTAAGGGTTAGGGTTAGGGTTACGGTTAGGGTTAGGGGACGGGGATGGTTTAGGGTACATGTTAGGGTACGACAACGGTTTAGGGTGAGCGTACGTGTTAGGGTACGGGTTAGTGTTAGCGTACGGGTTAGGTTTAGGGGACGGGTGGGTTAAGGCTTCGGGTAAGGGTTAGGGTTAGGGTTAGGGTTAGGTTTAGGGGACGGGGATGGTTTAGGGTAAAGGTTAGGGTACGACAACGGTTTAGGGTGAGCGTACGTGTTAGAGTACGGGTTAGTGTTAGCGTACGGGTTAGGATTAGGGGACGGGTGAGGGTAAGGCTTCGGGTAAGGGTTAGGGTTAGGGTTAGGGTTAGGGTTAGGGTTAGAGGACGGGGACGGTTTAGGGTACATGTTAGGGTACGACAATGGTTTAGGGTGATCGTACGTGTTAGGGTACGGGTTAGTGTTAGCGTACGTGTTAGGATTAGGGGACGGGTGAGGGTAAGGCTTCGGGTAAGGGTTAGGGTTAGGGTTAGGTTTAGGGTTAAGGGACGGGGACGGGGACGGTTTAGGGTACAGGTTAGGGTACGACAACGGTTTAGGGTGAGCGTACGTGTTAGGGTACGGGTTAGTGTTAGCGTACGGGTTAGGATTAGGTGACGGGTGAGGGTAAGACTTCGGGTAAGGGTTAGGGTTAGGAATAGGGTTAGGGGACGGGGACGGTTTAGGGTACACGTTAGAGTACGACAACGGTTTAGGGTGAGCGTACGTGTTAGGGTACGGGTTAGTGTTAGCGTACGGGTTAGGATTAGGGGACGGGTGAGGGTAAGGCTTCGGGTAAGGGTTAGGGTTAGGGTTAGGGTTAGGTTTAGGGTTAGGGGACGGGGACGGTGACGGTTTAGGGTACAGGTTAGGGTACGACAATGGTTTAGGGTGAGCGTACGTGTTAGGGTACGGGTTAGTGTTAGCGTACGGGTTAGGAATAGGGGACGGGTGAGGGTACGGCTTCGGGTAAGGGTTAGGGTTAGGGTTAGGGTTAGGGTTAGGGTTAGGTGACGGGGACGGGGACGATTTAGGGTACAGTTTAGGGTATGACAACGGTTTAGGGTGAGCGTACGTGTTAGGGTACGTGTTAGTGTTAGCGTACGGGTTAGGATTAGGGGACGTGTGTGGGTAAGGATTCGGGTAAGGGTTAGGGTTAGGCTTAGGGTTAGGTTTAAGGGACGGAGACGGTTTAGGATACAGGTTAGGGTACGACAATGGTTTAGTGTGAGCGTACGTGTTAGGGCATGGGTTAGTGTTAGAGTACGGGTTAGGATTAGGGGACGGGTGTGGGTAAGGCTTCGGGTAAGTGTTACGGTTAGGGTTAGGGTTAGGATTAGGGTTAGGGGATGGTGACGGTTTAGGGTACAGGTTAGGGTACGACAACGGTTTAGGGTGAGCGTACGTGTTAGGGTACGGCTTAGTGTTAGCGTACGGGATAGGATTAGGGGACGGGTGAGGGTAAGGCTTCGGGTAAGGGTTAGGGTTAGGGTTAGGGTTAGGGTTAGGGTTAGGGGGCGGGGACGGTTTAGGGTACAGGTTAGGGTACGACAACGGTTTAGGGTGAGCGTACGTTTTGGGTACGAGTTAGTGTTAGCGTACGGTTTAGGATTAGGGGACGGGTGAGGTTAAGGCTTCGGGTAAGGGTTAGGGTTAGGGTTAGGGTTAGGGTTAGGGGATGGGCACGGGGACGGTTTAGGGTACAGGTTAGGGTACGACAACGGTTTAGGGTGAGCGTACGTGGTAGGGTACGGGTTAGTGTTAGCGTACGGGTTAGGATTAGGGGACGGGTGAGGGTAAGGCTTCGGGTAAGGGTTAGGGTTAGGTTTAGGGTTAGGGTTAGGGGACGGGGACGGTTTAGGGTACAGGTTAGGGTACGACAATGGTTTAGGGTGAGCGTACGTGTTAGGGTACGGTTTAGTGTTAGCGTACGGGTTAGGTTTAGGGGACGGGTGAGGGTAAGGCTTCTGGTAAGGGTTAGGTTTACGGTTAGGGTTAGGGTTAGGGTTAGGGGACGGGGACGGTTTAGGGTACAGGTTAGGGTACGACAACGTTTTAGGGTGAGCTTACGTGTTAGGGTACGGGTTAGTGTTCGCGTACGGGTTAGGATTCGGGACGGGTGAGGGTAAGGCTTCGGGTAAGGGTTAGGGTTAAGGTTAGGTTTAGGGTTAGGGTTAGGGTTAGGGGACGGTTTAGGGTACATGTTAGGGTACGACAACGGTTTAGGGTGAGCGTACGTGTTAGGGTACGGGTTATTGTTAGCGTACGGGTTAGGATTAGGGGACGGGTGGGGTAAGGCTTCGGGTAAGGGTTAGGGTTAGGGTTAGATTTAGGGTTAGGGGACGGGGACGGGGACGGTTTAGGGTACAGGTTAGGGTACGACAACGGTTTAGGGTGAGGGTACGTGTTAGGGTACGGGTTAGTGTTAGCATACGGGTGAGGATTAGGGGACGGGTGAGTGTAAGGCTTCGGGTAAGGGTTAGGGTTAGGGTTAGGGTTAGGGTTAGCGTTAGGGGACGGGGACGGTTTAGGGTACAGGTTAGGGTACGACAACGGTTTAGGGTGAGCGTACGTGTTAGGGTACGGGTTAGTGTTAGCGTACGTGTTAGGATTAGGGGACGGGTGAGGGTAAGGCTTCGGGAAAGGGTTAGGGTTAGGGTTAGGGTTAGGGTTAGGGGACGGGCACGGGGACGGTTTAGGGTACAGGTTAGGGTACGACACCGGTTTAGGGTGAGGGTACGTGTTAGGGTACGTGTTAGTGTTAGCGTACGAGTTAGGATTAGGGGACGGGTTAGGGTAAGGCTTCGGGTAAGGGTTAGGGTTAGGGTTAGGGTTAGGGTTAGGGTTAGGGGACGGGGACGGTTTAGGGTACAGGTTAGGGTACGACAACGGTTTAGGATGAGCGTAAGTGTTAGGGTACGGTTTAGTGTTAGCGTACGGGTAAGGATTAGGGGACGGGTGAGGGTAAGGCTTCGGGTAAGGGTTAGTGTTAGGGTTAGAGTTAGGGTTAGGGTTACGGGACGGGGACGGTTTAGGGTACAGGTTAGGGTACGGCAACGGTTTAGGGTGAGCGTACGTGTTAGGGTACGGGTTAGTGTTAGCGTACGGGTTAGGATTACGGGAAGGGTGAGGGTAAGGCTTCGGGTAAGGGTTAGGGTTAGGGTTAGGGTTAGGGTTAGGGGACGGGCACGGGGACGGTTTAGGGTACAGATTAGTGTACGACAACAGTTTAGGGTGAGCGTACGTGTTAGGGTACGGGTTAGTGTTAGCGTACGGGTTAGGATTAGGGGACGGGTGAGGGTAAGGCTTCGGGTAAGGGTTAGGGTTAGGTTTAGGGTTAGGGGACGGGGACGGGGACGGTTTAGGGTACAGGTTAGGGTACAAAAACCGTTTAGGGTGAGCGTACATGTTAGGGTACGGGTTAGTGTTAGCGTACGGGTTAGGATTAGGGGACGGGTGAGGGTAAGGCTTCGGGTAAGGGTTAGGGTTAGGGTTAGGGTTAGGGTTAGGGTTAGGGGACGGGGATGGTTTAGGGTAAAGGTTAGCGTACGACAATGGTTTAGGGTGAGCGTACGTGTTAGAGTACGGGTTAGTGTTAGCGTACGTGTTAGGATTAGGGGACGGGTGAGGGTAAGGCTTCGGGAAAGGGTTAGGGTTAGGGTTAGGGTTAGGGTTAGGGGACGGGCACGGGGACGGTTTAGGGTACAGGTTAGGGTACGACACCGGTTTAGGGTGAGGGTACGTGTTAGGGTACGTGTTAGTGTTAGCGTACGAGTTAGGATTAGGGGACGGGTTAGGGTAAGGCTTCGGGTAAGGGTTAGGGTTAGGGTTAGGGTTAGGGTTAGGGTTAGGGGACGGGGACGGTTTAGGGTACAGGTTAGGGTACGACAACGGTTTAGGGTGAGCGTACGTGTTAGGGTACGGGTTAGTGTTAGCGTACGGGTTAGGATTAGGGGACGGGTGAGGGTAAGGCTTCGGGTAAGGGTTAGGCTTAGGCTTAGGGTTAGGGTTAGGGTTAGGGGACGGGGACGGTTTAGGGTACAGGTTAGGGTACGACAACGGTTTAGGATGAGCGTAAGTGTTAGGGTACGGTTTAGTGTTAGCGTACGGGTAAGGATTAGGGGACGGGTGAGGGTAAGGCTTCGGGTAAGGGTTAGTGTTAGGGTTAGAGTTAGGGTTAGGGTTACGGGACGGGGACGGTTTAGGGTACAGGTTAGGGTACGGCAACGGTTTAGGGTGAGCGTACGTGTTAGGGTACGGGTTAGTGTTAGCGTACGGGTTAGGAATACGGGAAGGGTGAGGGTAAGGCTTCGGGTAAGGGTTAGGGTTAGGGTTAGGGTTAGGGTTAGGGGACGGGCACGGGGACGGTTTAGGGTACAGGTTAGTGTACGACAACAGTTTAGGTTGAGCGTACGTGTTAGGGTACGGGTTAGTGTTAGCGTACGGGTTAGGATTAGGGGACGGGTGAGGGTAAGGCTTCGGGTAAGGGTTAGGGTTAGGTTTAGGGTTAGGGGACGGGGACGGGGACGGTTTAGGGTACAGGTTAGGGTACAAAAACCGTTTAGGGTGAGCGTACGTGTTAGGGTACGGGTTAGTGTTAGCGTACGGGTTAGGATTAGGGGACGAGTGAGGGTAAGGCTTCGGGTAAGGGTTAGGGTTAGGGTTAGGGTTAGGGTTAGGGTTAGGGGACGGGGATGGTTTAGGGTAAAGGTTAGCGTACGACAATGGTTTAGGGTGAGCGTACGTGTTAGAGTACGGGTTAGTGTTAGCGTACGGGTTAGGATTAGGGGACGGGTTAGGGTAAGGCTTCGGGTAAGGGTTAGGGATAGGGTTAGGGTTAGGGTTAGGGGACAGGGACGGTTTAGGGTACAGGTTAGTGTACGACAACGGTTTAGGGTGAGTGTACGTGTTAGGTTACGGGTTAGTGTTGGCGTACGGTTTAGGATTAGGGGACGGGTGAGGATACGGCTTCGGGTAAGGGTTAGGGTTAGGGTTAGGGTTAGGGGACGGGGACGGGGACGGTTTAGGGTACAGGTTAGGGTACGACAACTGTTTAGGGTGAGCGTACGTGTTAGGGTACGGGTTAGTGTTAGCGTACGTGTTAGGATTAGGGGACGGGTGAGGGTAAGGCTTCGGGTAAGTGTTAGGATTAGGGTTCGGGTTAGGGTTAGTGTTAAGAGACGGGGACGGTTTAGGGTACATGTTAGGGTACGACAACGATTTAGGGTGAGCGTAGGTGTTAGGGTATGGATTAGTGTTAGCGTACGGGTTAGGATTAGGGGACGGGTGAGTGTAAGGCTTCGGGTAAGGGTTAGGGTTACGGTTAGGGTTAGGGTTAGGGGACGGGGACGGTTTAGGGTACAGGTTAGTGTACGACAACGGTTTAGGGTGAGCGTACATGTTAGGTTACGGGTTAGTGCTGGCGTACGGGTTAGGATTAGGGGACGGGTGAGGATACGGCTTCGGGTAAAGGTTAGGGTTAGGGTTAGGGGACGGGGACGGGGACGGGGACGGTTTAGGGTACAGGTTAGGGTACGACAACGGTTTAGGGTGAGCGTACGTGTTAGGGTACGGGTTAGTGTTAGCGTACGGTTTAGGATTAGGGGACGGGTGAGGTTAAGGCTTCGGGTAAGGGTTAGGGTTAGGGTTAGGGTTAGGGTTAGGGTTAGGGGATGGGGACGGGGACGGTTTAGGGTACAGGTTAGGGTACGACAACGGTTTAGGGTGAGCGTACGTGTTAGGGTACGGGTTAGTGTTAGCGTACGGGTTAGGATTAGGGGACGGGTGAGGGTAAGGCTTCGGGAAAGGGTTAGGGTTAGGTTTAGGGTTAGGGGACGGGCACGGGGATGGTTTAGGGTACAGGTTAGTGTACGACAACGGTTTAGGGTGAGGGTACGTGTTAGGGTACGGGTTAGTGTTAGCGTACGTGTTAGGATTAGGGGACGTGTGAGGGTAAGGCTTCGGGTAAGGGTTAGGGTTAGGGTTAGGGTTAGGGTTAGGGGACGGGGATGGCTTAGGGTACAGGTTAGGGTACGACAACGGTTTAGAGTGAGCGTAAGTGTTAGGGTACGGATTAGTGTTACGTACGGGTTAGGATTAGGGGACGGGTGAGTGTAAGGCTTCGGGTAAGGGTTAGGGTTAGGGTTAGGGTTAGGGGACGGGGACGGTTTAGGGTACAGGTTAGGGTACGACAACGGTTTAAGGTGAGTGTACGTGTTAGGGTACGGGTTAGTGTTAGCGTACGGGTTAGGAATAAGGGACGGGTGAGGGTCAGGCTACAGGTAAGGGTTAGGGTTAGGGTTAGGGTTAGGGTTAGGGTTAGGGTTAGGGGACGGGGACGGTTTAGGGTACAGGTTAGGGTACGAAAACGATTTAGGGTGAGCGTACGTGTTAGGTTACGGGTTAGTGTTAGCGTACGGGTTAGGATTAGGGAACGGGTGAGGGTAAGTCTTCGGGTAAGGGTTAGGGTTAGGGTTAGGGTTACGGTTAGTGGACGGGGGCAGTTTAGGGTACAGGTTAGGGTACGACAACGGTTTAGGGTGAGCGTACGTGTTAGGGTACGGGTTAGTGTTAGCGTACGGGTTAGGATTAGGGGACGGGTGAGGGTAAGGCTTCGGGTAAGGGTTAGGGTTAGGTTTAGGGTTAGGGTTAGGGGATGGGGACGGCTTAGGGTACAGGTTAGGGTACGACAACCGTTGAGCGTGAGCGTACGTGTTAGGGTACGTGTTAGTGTTAGCGTACGGGTTAGGATTACGGGATGGTTGAGGGTATGGCTTCGGGTAAGGGTTAGGGTTAGGGTTAGGGTTAGGGTTAGGGTTAGGGGACGGGGACACTTTAGGGTACAGGTTAGGGTACGACAATGGTTTAGGGTGAGCGTACGTGTTAGGGTACGGGTTAGCCTACGGGTTAGGATTAGGGGACGGGTGAGGGTAAGGCTTCGGGTAAGTGTTAGGGTTAGGGTTAGGGTTAGGTTTAGGGTTAGGGGACGGGGACGGTTTAGGGTACAGTTTAGGGTACGACAACGGTTTAGGGTGAGCGTACCTGTTAGGGTACGGGTTAGTGTTAGCGTACGGGTTAGGATTAGGGGACGGGTGAGTGTAAGGCTTCGGGTAAGGGTTAGGGTTAGGGTTAGGGTTAGGGTTAGGTTTAGGGTACGGGGACGGCTTAGGGTACAGGTTAGTGTACGACAACGGTTTAGGGTTAGCGTACGTGTTAGGGTAAGGGTTAGTGTTAGCGTACAGGTTAGGATTTGGGGTCGGGTGAGGGTAAGGCTTCGGGTAAGGGTTAGGGTTAGTTTTAGGGTTAGGGTTAGGGTTAGGGGACGGGGACGGTTTAGGGTACAGGTTAGGGTACGACAACGGTTTAGGGTGAGCGTACGTTTTAGGGTGTGGGTTAGTGTTTGCGTACGGTTTAGGAATAGGGGAGGGGTGAGGGTAAGGCTTCGGATAAGGGTTAGGGTTAGGGTTAGGTTTAGGGTTAGGGAACGGGGACGGGGACGGGGACGGTTTAGGGTACAAGTTAGGGTACGACAACGGTTTAGGGTGAGCGTACGTGTTAGGGTATGGGTTAGTGTTAGCGTACGGGTTAGGATTCGGGGACGGGTGAGTGTAAGGCTTCGGGTAAGGGTTAGGGTTAGGGTTAGGGTTAGTGTTAGGGTTAGGGGACGGGGACGGTTTAGGGTACATGTTAGGGTACGACAACGGTTTAGGGTGAGCGTACGTGTTAGGGTACGGGTTAGTGTTAGCGTACGGGTTAGGATTAGGGGACGGGTGAGGGTAAGGCTTCGGGTAAGGGTTAGGGTTAGGGTTAGGGTTAGGGTTAAGGGACGGGGAAGGGGAAGGTTTAGGGTACAGGTTAGGGTACGACAACGGTTTAGGGTGAGCGTACGTGTTAGGGTACGTGTTAGTGTTAGCGTATGGGTTAGGATTAGGGGACGGGTGAGGGTAAGGCTTCGGTTAAGGGTTAGGTTTAGGGTTAGGGTTAGGGTTAGGGGACGGGGACGGTTTAGGGTACAGGTTAGGGTACGACAACAGTTTAGGTTGAGCGTACGTGTTAGGGTACGGGTTAGTGTTAGCGTACGGGTTAGGATTAGGGGATGGTTGAGGGTAAGGCTTCGGGTAAAGGTTATGGTTTGGGTTAGGGTTAGAGTTAGGGTTAGGGGACGGGGACGGTTTAGGGTACAGGTTAGGGTACGACAACGGTTTAGGGTGAGCGTACGTGTTAGGGTACGGGTTAGTGTTAGCGTACGGGTTAGGGTTAGGGGACGGGTGAGGGTTAGGCTTCGCGAAAGGGTTAGGGTTAGAGTTAGGTTTAGGGTTAGGGGACGGGCACGGGGACGGTTTAGGGTACAGGTTAGTGTACGAGAACGGTTTAGGGTGAGGGTACGTGTTAGGGTACTGATTAGTGTTAGCGTACGGGTTATGATTAGGGGACGGTTGAGGGTATGGCTTCGGGTAAGGGTTAGGGTTAGGGTTAGGGTTAGGGTTAGGGTTAGGGGACGGGGACGCTTTAGGGTACAGGTTAGGGTACGACAACGGTTTAGGGTGAGCGTACGTGTTAGGGTACGGGTTAGTGTTAGCGTACGGTTAGGATTAGGGGACGGGTGAGGGTAAGGCTTCGGGTAAGGGTTAGGGTTAGGGTTAGGGTTAGGTTTAGGGTTAGGGGACGGGGACGGTTTAGGGTACAGTTTAGGGTACGACAACGGTTTAGGGTGAGCGTACGTGTTAGGGTAAGGGTTAGTGTTAGCGTACAGGTTAGGATTAGGGGTCGGGTGAGGGTAAGGCTTCGGGTAAGGGTTAGGGTTAGGGTTAGGTTTAGGGTTAGGGGACGGGGACGGGGACGGTTTAGGGTACAGGTTAGGGTACGACAACGGTTTAGGGTGAGCGTACGTGTTAGGGTGTGGGTTAGTGTTTGGTACGGGTTAGGAATAGGGGACGGGTGAGTTTAAGGCTTCGGGTAAGGGTTAGGGTTAGGGTTAGGGTTAGGGTTAGGGGACGGGGACGGGGACGCTTTAGGGTACAAGTTAGGGTACGACAAAAGTTTAGGGTGAGCGTACGTGTTAGGGTACGGGTTAGTGTTAGCGTACGGTTAGGATTAGGGGACGGGTGAGGGTAAGGCTTCGGGTAAGGGTTAGGGTTAGGGTTAGGGTTAGGTTTAGGGTTAGGGGACGGGTACGGTTTAGGGTACAGTTTAGGGTACGACAACGGTTTAGGGTGAGCGTACGTGTTAGGGTAAGGGTTAGTGTTAGCGTACAGGTTAGGATTAGGGGTCGGGTGAGGGTAAGGCTTCGGGTAAGGGTTAGGGTTAGGGTTAGGTTTAGGGTTAGGGGACGGGGACGGGGACGGTTTAGGGTACAGGTTAGGGTACGACAACGGTTTAGGGTGAGCGTACGTGTTAGGGTGTGGGTTAGTGTTTGGTACGGGTTAGGAATAGGGGACGGGTGAGTTTAAGGCTTCGGGTAAGGGTTAGGGTTAGGGTTAGGGTTAGGGTTAGGGGACGGGGACGGGGACGGGGACGGTTTAGGGTACAAGTTAGGGTACGACAAAGGTTTAGGGTGAGCGTACGTGTTAGGGTACGGGTTAGTGTTAGCGTACGGGTTAGGATTAGGGGACGGGTGAGGGTAAGGCTTCGGGTAAGGGTTAGGGTTAGGGTTAGGGTTAGTGTTAGGGTTAGGGGACGGGGACGGTTTAGGGTACATGTTAGGGTACGACAACGTTTTAGGGTGAGCGTACGTTTTAGGGTACGGGTTAGTGTTAGCGTACGGGTTAGGATTAGGGGACGGGTGAGGGTAAGGCTTCGGGTAAGGGTTAGGGTTAGGGTTAGGGTTAGGGTTAAGGGACGGGGACGGGGACGGTTTAGGGTACAGGTTAGGTTACGACAACGGTTTAGGGTGAGCGTACGTGTTAGGGTACGGGTTAGTTTTAGCGTACGGGTTAGGATTAGGGGACGGGTGAGGATAAGACTTCGGGTAAGGGTTAGGGTTAGGGATAGGGTTAGGGGACGGGGATGGTTTAGGGTACAGGTTAGGGTACGACAACGGTTTAGGGTGAGCGTACGTGTTAGGGTACGGGTTAGTGTTAGCGTACGGGATAGGATTAGGGGAGGGGTGAGGGTAAGGCTTCGGTTAAGGGTTAGGTTTAGGGTTAGGGTTAGGGTTAGGGTTAGGGGACGGGGACGGTTTAGGGTACATGTTAGGGTACGACAACGGTTTAGGGTGAGCGTACGTGTTAGGGTACGGGTTAGTGATAGCGTACGGGTTAGGATTAGGGGTCGGGTGAGGGTAAGGCTTCGGGTAAGGGTTAGGGTTAGGTTTAGGGTTAGTGTTAGGGTTAGGGGACGCGGACGGTTTAGGGTACATGTTAGGGTACGACAACGGTTTAGGGTGAGCGTACGTGTTAGGGTACGGGTTAGTGTTAGCGTACGGGTTAGGATTAGAGGACGGGTGAGGGTAAGGCTTCGGGTAAGGTTTAGAGTTAGGGTTAGGGTTAGGGTTAAGGGACGGGGACGGGGACGGTTTAGAGTACAGGTGAGGGTACGACAACGGTTTAGGGTGAGCGTACGTGTTAGGGTACGGGTTAGTGTTAGCGTAAGGGTTAGGATTAGGGGACGGGTGAGGGTAAGACTTCGGGTAAGGGTTAGGGTTAGGGATAGGGTTAGGGGATGGGGACGGTTTAGGGTACAGGTTAGGGTACGACAACGGTTTAGGGTGAGCGTACGTGTTAGGGTACGGTTTAGTGTTAGTGTACGGGTTAGGATTAGGGGACGGGTGAGGGTAAGGCTTCGGGTAAGGGTTAGGGTTAGGGTTAGTGTTAGGGTTAGGGTTAGGGTTAGGGGACTGGGACGGTTTAGGGTACAGGTTAGGGTACGACAACGGTTTAGGGTGAGCGTTTGTGTTAGGGTGTGGGTTATTGTTTGCGTACGGGTTAGGAATAGGGGACGGGTGAGTGTAAGGCTTCGGGTAAGGGTTAGGGTTAGGGTTAGGGTTAGGGGACGGGGACGGGGACGGGGACGGTTTAGGGTACAGGTTAGGGTACGACAACGGTTTAGGGTGAGCGTACGTGTTAGGGTACGGGTTAGTGTTAGCGTACGGGTTAGGATTAGGGGACGGGTGAGGGTAAGGCTACAGGTAAGGGTTAGGGTTAGGGTTAGGGTTAGTGTTAGGGTTAGGGGACGGGGACGGTTTAGGGTACAAGTTAGGGTACGACAACAGTTTAGGGTGAGCGTACATGTTAGGGTACGGGTTAGTGTTAGCGTACGGGTTAGGATTAGGGGACGGGTGAGGGTAAGGCTTCGGGTAAGGGTTAGGGTTAGGGTTAGGGTTAGGTGACGGGGACGGGGACGGGGACGGGGACGGTTTAGGGTACAGGTTAGGGTACGACAACGGTTTAGGGTGAGCGTACGTGTTAGGGTACGGTTAGTGTTAGCGTACGGGTTAGGATTAGGGGACGGGTGAGGGTAAGGCTTCGGGTAAGGTTTAGTGTTAGGGTTAGGGTTAGGGTTAGGGTTAGAGGACGGGGACGGTTTAGGGTACATGTTAGTGTACGACAATGGTTTAGGGTGATCGTACGTGTTAGGGTACGGGTTAGTGTTATCGTACGGGTTAGGATTAGGGGACGGGTGAGGGTAAGGCTTCGGGTAAGGGTTAGGGTTAGGGTTAGGGTTAGGGTTAAGGGACGGGGACGGGGACGGTTTAGGGTACAGGTTAGGGTACGACAACGGTTTAGGGTGAGCGTACGTGTTAGGGTACGGGTTAGTGTTAGCGTACGGGTTAGGATTAGGTGACGGGTGAGGGTAAGACTTCGGGTAAGGGTTAGGGTTAGGAATAGGGTTAGGGGACGGGGACGGTTTAGGGTACACGTTAGATTACGACAACGTTTTAGGGTGAGCGTACGTGTTAGGGTACGGGTTAGTGTTAGCGTACGGGTTAGGATTAGGGGACGGGTGAGAGTAAGGCTTCGGGTAAGGGTTAGGGTTAGGGTTAGGGTTAGGGTTAGGGTTAGGGGACGGGGACTGGGACGGTTTAGGGTACAGGTTAGGGTACGACAACAGTTTAGGTTGAGCGTACGTGTTAGGGTATGGGTTGGTGTTAGCGTACGGGTTAGGATTAGGGGATGGGTGAGGGTAAGGCTTCGGGTAAAGGTTAGGGTTAGGGTTAGGGTTAGAGTTAGGGTTAGGGGACGGGGACGGTTTAGGATACAGGTTAGGGTACGTCAACGGTTTAGGGTGAGCGTACGTGTTAAGGTACGGGTTAGTGTTAGCGTACGGGTTAGGATTAGGGGACGGTTGAGGGTAAGGCTTCGGGTAAGGGTTAGGGTTAGGGTTAGGGGACAGGGACGGTTTAGGGTACAGGTTAGGGTACGTCAACGGTTTAGGGTGAGCGTACGTCTTAGGGTACGGGTTAGTGTTAGTGTACGGGTTAGGATTAGGAGACGGGTGAGGGTAAGGCTTCGGGTAAGGGTTAGGGTTAGGGTTAGGGTTAGGGTTAGGGTTAGGGGACGGGGACGGTTTAGGGTACAGGTTAGGGTACGACAACGGTTTAGGGTGAGCGTACGTGTTAGGGTACGGGTTAGTGTTAGCGTACGGGTTAGGATTAGGGGACGGGTGAGGGTAAGGCTTCGGGAAAGGGTTAGGGTTAGGGTTAGGTTTAGGGTTAGGGGACGGGCACGGGGACGGTTTAGGGTACAGGTTATGGTACGACAAAGGTTTAGGGTGAGGGTACGTGTTAGGGTACGGGTTAGTGTTAGCGTACGGGTTAGGATTAGGGTACGGGTGACGGTAAGGCTTCGGGTAACGGTAAGGGTTAGGGTTAGGGTTAGGGGACGGGGACGGCTTAGGGTACCGGTTAGGGTACGACAACGGTTTAGAGTGAGCGTAAGTGTTAGGGTACGGATTAGTGTTAGCGTACGAGTTAAGATTAGGGGACGGGTGAGTGTAAGGCTTCGGGTAAGGGTTAGGGTTAGGGTTAGGCTTAGGGTTAGGGGACGGGGACGGTTTAGGGTACAGGTTAGGGTACGACAACGGTTTAGGGTGAGCGTACGTGTTAGGGTACGGGTTAGTGTTAGCGTACGGGTTAGGATTAGGGGACGGGTGAGGGTAAGGCTACAGGTAAGGGTTAGGGTTAGGGTTAGGGTTAGGGTTAAGGTTGGGGACGGGGACGGTTTAGGGTACAGGTTAGGGTACGACAAAGATTTAGGGTGAGCGTACGTGTTAGGTTACGGGTTAGTATTAGCGTACGGGTTAGGATTAGGGAACGGGTGAGTGTAAGGCTTCGGGTAATGGTTAGGGTTAGGGTTCGGGTTAGGTGACGGGGACGGGGACGATATAGGGTACAGTTTAGGGTACGACAACGGTTTAGGGTGAGCGTACGTGTTAGGGTACGGGTTAGCGTTATCGTACGGGTTAGGATTAGGGGACGGGTGAGGGTAAGGATTCGGGTAAGGGTTAGGGTTAGGGTTTGGGTTAGGGTTAAGGGACGGAGACGGTTTAGGATACAGGTTAGGGTACGACAACGGTTTAGTGTGAGCGTACGTGTTAGGGCACGGGTTAGTGTTAGCGTACGGGTTAGGATTAGGGGACGGGTGACAGTAAGGCTTCGGGTAAGTGTTAGGGTTAGGTTTAGGGTTAGCGTTAGGGTTAGGGGACGGGGACGGTTTAGGGTACAGGTTAGGGTACGACAACGGTTTATGGTGAGCGTACGTGTTAGGGTACGGGTTAGTGTTAGCGTACGGGTTAGGATTAGGGGACGGGTGAGGGTAAGGCTTCGGGTAAGGGTTAGGGTTAGGGTTAGGGTTAGGGTTAGGGGGCGGGGACGGTTTAGGGTACAGGTTAGGGTACGACAACGGTTTAGGGTGAGCGTATGTTTTGGGTACGTGTTAGTGTTAGCGTACGGTTTAGGATTAGGGGACGGGTGAGGTTAAGGCTTCGGGTAAGGGTTAGGGTTAGGGTTAGGGTTAGGGTTAGGGGATGGGGACGGGGACGGTTTAGCGTACAGGTTAGGGTAAGACAACGGTTTAGGGTGAGGGTACGTGTTAGGGTACGGGTTAGTGTTAGCGTACGGGTTAGGATTAGGGGACGTGTGAGGGTAAGGCTTCGGGTAAGGGTTAGGGTTAGGGTTAGGGTTAGGGTTAGGGGACGGGGACGGCTTAGGGTACAGGTTAGTGTACGACAACGGTTTAGAGTGAGCGTAAGTGTTAGGGTACGGATTAGTGTTAGCGTACGGGTTAGGATTAGGGGACGGGTGAGTGTAAGGCTTCGGGTAAGGGTTAGGGTTAGGTTTAGGGTTAGGGTTAGGGGACGGGGACGGTTTAGGGTACATGTTAGGGTACGACAACGGTTTAGGGTGAGCGTACGTGTTAGGGTACGGGTTAGTGTTAGCGAACGTGTTAGGAATAAGGGACGGGTGAGGGTCAGGCTACAGGTAAGGGTTAGGGTTAGGGTTAGGGTTAGGGTTAGGGGACGGGGACGGTTTAGGGTACAGGTTAGGGTACGAAAACGATTTAGGGTGAGCGTACGTGTTAGGTTACGGGTTAGTGTTAGCGTACGGGTTAGGATTAGGGAACGGGTGAGGGTAAGTCTTCGGGTAAGGGTTAGGGTTAGGGTTAGGGTTAGGGTTAGGGGACGGGGGCAGTTTAGGGTACAGGTTAGGGTACGACAACGGTTTAGGGTGAGCGTACGTGTTAGGGTACGGGTTAGTGTTAGCGTACGGGTTAGGATTAGGGGACGGGTGAGGGTAAGGCTTCGGGTAAGTGTTAGGGTTAGGTTTAGGGTTAGGGTTAGGGGACGGGGACGGCTTAGGGTACAGGTTAGGGTACGACAACCGTTTAGGGTGAGCGTACGTGTTAGGGTACGTGTTAGTGTTAGCGTACGGGTTAGGATTAGGGGATGGTTGAGGGTATGGCTTCGGGTAAGTGTTAGGGTTAGGGTTAGGGTTAGGGTTAGGGTTAGGGGACGGGGACACTTTAGGGTACAGGTTAGGGTACGACAATGGTTTAGGGTGAGCGTACGTGTTAGGGTACGGGTTAGTGTTAGCGTACGGGTTAGGATTAGGGGACGGGTGAGGGTAAGGCTTCGGGTAAGGGTTACAGTTAGGGTTAGGGTTAGGGTTAGGTTTAGGGTACGGGGACGGTTTAGGGTACAGGTTAGTGTACGACAACGGTTTAGGGTTAGCGTACGTGTTAGGGTAAGGGTTAGTGTTAGCGTACAGGTTAGGATTAGGGGTCGGGTGAGGGTAAGGCTTCGGGTAAGGGTTAGGGTTAGTTTTAGGGTTAGGGTTAGGGTTAGGGGACGGGGACGGTTTAGGGTACAGGTTAGGGTACGACAACGGTTTAGGGTGAACGTACGTTTTAGGGTGTGGTTTAGTGTTTGCTTACGGGTTAGGAATAGGGGAGGGGTGAGGGTAAGGCTTCGGATAAGGGTTAGGGTTAGGGTTAGGGTTAGGGTTAGGGTTAGGGTTAGGGGACGGGGACGGGGACGGTTTAGGGTACAAGTTAGGGTATGACAACGGTTTAGGGTGAGCGTACGTGTTAGGGTATGGGTTAGTGTTAGCGTACGGGTTAGGATTCGGGGACGGGTGAGTGTAAGGCTTCGGGTAAGGGTTAGGGTTAGGGTTAAGGTTAGTGTTAGGGTTAGGGGACGGGGACGGTTTAGGGTACAGGTTAGGGTACGACAACGGTTTAGGGTGAGCGTACGTGTTAGGGTACGGGTTATTGTTAGCGTACGGGTTAGGATTAGGGGACGGGTGATGGTAAGACTTCGGGTAAGGGTTAGGGTTAGGGATAGGGTTAGGGGATGGGGACGGTTTAGGATAAAGGTTAGGGTACCACAACGGTTTAGGGTGAGCGTA